>NW_007004839.1:0-717 GCF_000164805.1 Carlito syrichta
CTATCTTGCTTGCTAGCTGGCCATCCTGATCGTTTGAATCATTAGCTAAATAACTAGCTAGTCTACTCAATCTACTGATTCAAGCCATTTGCTAACTAGCGAGCTAGCTGACACAAACAACTGACTTAACCCGTTAGTTTCCTAGTTAACAACCTGACTCAACCTGCTGCCCAAAACCTTTAGTAACTAGCTAGCTAGCTGTCTTAACCAGCTGACTAAATTTGAAGCTGACTGAACTAGCTGACTTAGCTAGCTGACTTAATTACTTAATTATCTGACTTAACTGGCTGACTTAAGTAGTTAGCTAGCTGACAACTACCTGAACTAAGTAGTTTGCTAATTATTTAACTAGTTAAATAATGAGCTGACTTAACTAATTAACTAACTAGTTAGGTAGCAGACATAAGTAGCTGACATATAATTAGCTATCTAGTGAGGTAGATTACTTAGTAGCTGACTTAGCTAGCTAGCTCGTTAGGTAGCTGATTTAGCTAGCTGACTTAACTAGTTGGCTAACAAGATAGCTAGCTGAATTAACGAGATGGTTAATGAGTTACATATCTATTTTAACTTGTTGGTAAACAAGTTAAGTAGATGACTTATCAAGCTGGTAAACGAGTTAGATAGGTGAATGATCTTGTTGGCTGATGAGTCGACTGACTAGTTACCTGGTTTAACACATTGGTTGACTACTCGGCTGACTTGTTAGCTTGCTTA
>NW_007004840.1:0-576 GCF_000164805.1 Carlito syrichta
AGCTGGGCTTGGTGGTTCAACCTGTAATCCCGTGCTTTGGGAGGCTGAGGTGAGTGAATTGCCTGAGCCCGGGGGTTTGAGACCCGCCTGGGCAACTTGGCGAGACCTCATCTCTACAATAAATAAAAAAAGTAGTCAGATGTGGTAGCACATGCCTGTAGTTCCAGCTACTTGGAAGGCTGAGGCAGAAGGATCGCCGGAGCCCAGCAGGTCGAGGCTACAGCCACTGCACTCCAATCTGGGTGACAGAGTGAGACTCCAACTCAGAAAAACAAACAAAGATGTGTTCTCACAGTTCTGGAGCCCAGAAGTGTGAAATCACTATCACTGGGGCAAAAATAAGGTTGAGAGGGCTGTACTCCCTTTGGAGGCTCCTGAGGAGATTTTGTTTTCTGCCTCTTTGAGCTTCTGTTGGCTGCCAGCATTCTTTGGCTGGAGGTTGCATCACTTCAACCGTTGCCTCTATGGTCACATTGCTTTTCTCTTCTTCTGACTGTATTAAATTTCCATCTGCCTTTATTTTATAAGGATATATGGTTTCCTTTTAGGGCTCACTCTAATAATCTGGGATAATTT
>NW_007004841.1:0-638 GCF_000164805.1 Carlito syrichta
TATCTGTATTCTTTCTAACATTTGATATTGTCAGTTTTTTAAGTTTTGCCAATTGTTGAATATGAAATACTTACTAATTTTATTCTTAATTTATGTTTTCCTAATTGCTGATAAGGTTGAGCATCTTTTCTTTTCTTTTTTTTTTTTTTTTTGAGTTGGAGTTTCACTCCGTCGCCCAGACTGGAGTGCAATGGCTGCTCCCGGCCACCACAGCCTCCACCTGCTGGGCTCCGGTGATCCTTCTGCCTCAGCCTTCTGAGTAGCCAGAATTACAGGTGCACGTTACCACGCCCGGCTGATTTTTGATTTATTGTAGAGATGAGGTCTCTCTAAGTTGCCTAGGCAGGTCTCAAACCCGCGGGTTCAGGCAATCCACTCACCTCGGCCTCCCAAATCCCGGGATTACAGGCTGAGCCACCGAGCCGGGCTGAGCATCTTTTCATATGTTATTGGCAACTAATGGTTCCTCTTTGAAATTAATATTGAGTTTTTTAACTCATTTTCAATTGTATTATTTCTTATTAAATTGGAAGAGTTTTTAACTTTTTTCTATTTTGTATTATAACTATCAACTCCTTGGCTTTTTCTTTTGTTTTCTTTCTGTTATCTTCTAATGAGTAGATTTGATACAAAATTTT
>NW_007004842.1:0-772 GCF_000164805.1 Carlito syrichta
TTCATAAAGTATATAGTATCAACAGGGATTCTTTGCTAAGAAGAGAAATATTAGGGCATATTTGAGTGCTAATGAAAATAATACTGAAAAGAGAAAGAGATTGTTCGATTGATGTTAGAGAACACAGAGGGAGCAAAGACCTTATGAAAAGAAGAAAAGTTGGGTTCCAGAACTCAAGGCAAGAGAGTAAACTTTGGTAGGGAAAGGATCATATTGTCATTTGTTAACAAGAAGGTGAAGAAGAAGATCCTACCAATTGAGGATCTTTGAGAGACAGAAACAGTGAAAGACAGAGAGAGAGAGAGAGAGAGAGAGAGAGATTGAGAGGGAGAGAGAGTTGCCAAAATCCTTTAAAAAAATGATGGAAGTGATAAAGACATAACTACTCCGCTTGGAAACACAGCATTATTACCTTTCATGAACTGAAAATAACTTTCTTCTTTCTGCAGTCTTTTACGATATGCTAAGAAGCATCAGCTGATCAAACAGATGGCAAATCATTACAGTTCTTTTATTAATGTCAACTCTGGTCTCATCATATTAGCAATGGTCGCATATTGTATCTCATTCTGCCTTTGCAGGCACTCTGTACCAATTAAAAGGATTTAATTCCAGTCCATTGACAGTTTTTAAACGGTTTCAAAATAAATAATTTGATAAAATTTAATTACAATGCTTTGAAATTCAGCTAAGATTATGGAGTTAAAGAAGAACACATAAATTCTTGACAGATACTTAGTGACTACTAATAAAACTATCATGAGAATACAAA
>NW_007004843.1:0-686 GCF_000164805.1 Carlito syrichta
GCCTTCTATGAAGACTTTTAAACATGGTATTAATGGAATTAAAACCATGAGTGTCAGAGAAAGTAGCAAAACTGGAGTCATGGCAGAGTTTGGGCCACAACCAATCCAAGCAAGTTAACAAATGCTAGCTGTTGTAAAAAAGAAATTACAAATTGCAGTAATCTGGAAAAATGGATGTCTATAGTTAAGTTCTTTGTTTATTTTCTTAGTAGAGAATCCTCTGCAAGAGATGAATCTTGAAGCTGCAGTCTCTTTACTTCCTAAAACTCAGACATGCTAAATCTGTGAGTGTTAATATTGCTATGGAAAGGGAAAAAAGAGCAGATAAGGCTCGGACCTGATTTGGAAGCAGTATATGTCATAAATTTTGCACCTTTTCTACTGGGCAGAATTCAATCAAATGGCTCATTTATCAAGGGACTCTGGAAAATAGACTTTTTTTACTCCAGTAAGAAAAAAGAAATTCAACTTTAGAAAGGTTTAAAAACAAAATTAGAAGTTATCCTCTGTTAAATGTGAACATTTTACCAAAAGTATGCTATTTTTATTGACTTTAAATATTCGGCTACCTATAACTATGATGCCTGAAGAACATGGGCTGGCCCTGTTTCTTGCTTTCTGAAAGAAAAAAAAAAAAAAAAAAAAAACTTCTTTACCTGGGCAGATAAATAGATGGCAGTAGCAGA
>NW_007004844.1:0-780 GCF_000164805.1 Carlito syrichta
GTTGTAGTGGCATGTACAGACAGAGAGTGATAAAGAAAGTAAAATATCAATGAAATAAAATGGAAACTCTAGACAAATACCTAAGTATATGTGAAATTTATTATATGATACGATGGTATATCAATGTGAAAAAGTGGCAAATCTTTGAGGAAAAAATCGATATTTAAATAAATTGAGGCATCTGTGAAATCATTTGGAAAAAAGAGCAAAATTAGATAACATCGCAGACCATCATCTGCTTTAATGTAAAAATGAAAAAAAAATTAGTTGTGATAGCAGAAACATGTATTGTACTTTGTAACAAAGAAATGCAAAAATCTAGTTGGAAATCAAAATACAGAAGCAATAAGCAAAAATGATTCCTAACCTCAGGCCTGTAACATTGAAGAACTTCTGTTTGAAATAAAATAACCATAATCAAAGTTAATAGGAAAACAATAAGTATATAGAAATCTTCCATATGTGTGTGTTAATATATACATATATAAGTATATAAATACATATATATGCATGTATGTGTGCTCTTAAAAATTGAGAACCTGAGAGAAAATTAGACAAAATATAAGTATAGCTAACAAAGAAGGAAATGCAAAAAGTTCTTAACTTATTGAAAAAATATATTCCATCTCACTAATAATAATATGTTAAAACTAGGATGTATCATTTCTCACCTACATGACTGCAAAAATCCAGAAGTTTTACAACGTACTATGTTGGTGAGATTGGAGAAAACAAGTTATTTCAGGTATCACTGGAGAAATTCACTACAGCACACCTTCA
>NW_007004844.1:2264-3054 GCF_000164805.1 Carlito syrichta
AAAAAAAAAAAAGAAAAGAAAAGAAAAAAAAAATGACTGCATTAATGAATATGTTTAAAATTTCATTTCTTAAAAGAACATGAACTCTTTTGATATATATATGATATAATGCTGGTTTTCCTTATAAAAGTATACCTCTAAAATATGAAATTATAAAACACATAAAACAAGATCGTATACATAAATACTTAATAAAACTAAAATATCTAATTTTACTCTAACTGCAAGCTAAAAAGTTAGCTACCACTGTTTCATGAATGATAGTAGAAGACACAAGACACCTGGATCAGTACCAAAGGACTATAACACTCATGGCAGAGAAGGTAGCATAAACATGATATGTGTGTTTATCCTTTCTTGCTTCTCATGTACCATAGGGCTGAGGCACAGTTGTTCACCTAGAGGTTGTACTTGCTAAAGGTTTTTATTAGAGCTGAGTCAGCTCTTGAGTCTTTTATGCTATAATTAGTCACAATATCAGTTTATTAACGGTAATAACAACAAGGCTGGTGATGCTGTTGATGATGAACAACACATTGAGAGCCCACTATGGACAACTCTCTGAATTCAGTGTTTTAGATTACCTATTTATTATCACATTTATTATAAAATGTTCCCAATAGCAATGAGATACAGAAACTATTATTGCTGTCCCCAGGGGAGATGATGGAGCTTAAAGCAAAGGGAGGTTAATTAACTAAAGTACATTTAAAAAGTGAATCCTGGAAGTCTAGTTGCAGAAACCATAGTTGTAATCATTTTGCTAAAGTTCTTTGTTTCATGATGAATT
>NW_007004845.1:0-766 GCF_000164805.1 Carlito syrichta
CCATTACCCATACCCGATTTGAAGAATTGAATGCTGACTTGTTTCATGGCACCCTGGACCCTGTAGAGAAAGTCCTCCAAGATGCCAAACTAGAAAATTTACAGATCCATGATATTGTCCTGGTAGGTGGTTCTACTCATATCTCCAAGATTTAGAAGCTTCTACAAGACTTCTTCAATGGAAAATAACAGACTAAGAGCATCAATCCTGATGAGGCTGTTGCTTATGGTGCAGTTGTCCAGGTAGTCATCTTATCTGGAGACAAATCTGAACATGTGCAAGATTTGCTACTGTTGGATGTCACTTCTGGTGGAGTCATGACTATCCTCATTAAACGCTATACTACCATTCCTACCAAGCAGACACAGACCTTCACTACCTATTCTGACAATCAGCCTGGTTTGCTCATTCAGGTTTATGAAGGTGAGCATGTCATGACCAAGGATAACAATCTGCTTGGCAAGTTTGAACTCACAGGCATACCTCCTGCACCCTGTGGTGTTCCTCAAATTGAAATCACTTTTGATATTGATGCCGATGGCATTCTCAATGTCTCTGCTGTAGATAAGAGTAAAGGAAAAGAGAATAAAATCACTATCACTAATGGCAAGGGTTGTTTGAGCAAGGAAGACATTGAGTGTATGGTCCAGGAGGCTGAAAAGTACAAAGCTGAAGATGAGAAGCACAGGGACAAAGTATCATCCATAATTTCACTTGAATCCTATGCATTCAACATGAAGGCAACTGTTGAAGATGAGAAACTTCA
>NW_007004846.1:0-755 GCF_000164805.1 Carlito syrichta
ATTCTTTCTTAGCAAAAGACTGTTTAGCTTCCTGTATATGAGGACTTCCATTACCCAGATTCCTACTTCAAAACCTGATTCTTCATTACCTCATAATAAGATCCCCTGTGGATTTTTGGGTTTGAGGACTCGTGCAACCAAGATTCCTTTTTCTTCCTTAGTAAGAGGCCATGTAGTTTCCTGTATATGAGTACTCCCATTATCCAGATTCCTGCATAATTCTCAGGAAGGTCTCGAGACATTTTCTGGTGACCTAGAATTCCAGTTGTTTGGATATCAAGAGAAAGATTCCCATAAGGTTCTTGGGGAGCTGGAATCCAAGATTCCTGGTTCCCTTAACAAGAGCTTCACAAAAATGTGGAACCTTCTAAACCCAATGTCCCAATTCCCACCAGCCCAACCACAAGAAATTTCTGTAGTTTGAGGTAACCTAAATCGGGGGGGTTTTATACCAATATGCCATTTGATTTCTGGGGTACTTGATTATGGTCGTAGATTTTCCTAGGAAACAAAAGGATTTGTAGGGTCAGATTCTTGATTACAACTATCAAAAGGACCAGTAATTTCCGGGGCTCTGTAATGACAGATTGATTGTATCCACGGAGCATTAGCTCTGACAAATATAGAGACATAGTAGCCCAGATTGCTGATTACATCCTTATCAAGAGGCCGTGTAGATTCTGACGAATGAGAATTCCTTGAACCGGATTTCCATTTCATTCTCGCAAGATTCCCTGATTTTCCCTCGTGATGTG
>NW_007004847.1:0-594 GCF_000164805.1 Carlito syrichta
AAAACTATTTTGCAACTTCAGGGCTATTAAAGACAGGCCTGAGATTTTTACATTTATAAAAAGCAGGGTTTGGCAGCCATAACTTCAAAGGGTAGAGAAAGACTGTCATAAAGATACTCAAAATGCTTCATCAAAGGAAGACGAAACCAAAAAGGGCAACAGGCCTGTGTTGGAAGTGTAGTAAACTAAGCACCACTGTATATGAATACAAACACTGGCTAAGACATGGTATGTACTGAATATGGATAGTGAATGGTCTTTGTAAGAGACCTGACACCCATTACCTTTCTCTCTCACTTGTCTTTCTTCCTCATAACCGCTAAACCGTTCCCAAGAAGAAAATCAAGGTCTCAGTTTCTCAAAGTACACACAAACACTCCAAAGGAAAACAGAGACCTTGCAATATAGAATGTTATAACAATGTAGAAATTTGAAATACCTGTTTCATTGTTAAAAAAAAGAGCCAGGCTCTGTGGCTCAGCCTGTAATCCTGTGCCTTTGGGAGGCTGAGGTGAGTGGATTGCCCGAGCCTGTGGGTTCGAGACCCACCTGGGCAGCGAGACCTCATCTCTACAATAAATCAAAAAATCAAGG
>NW_007004848.1:0-628 GCF_000164805.1 Carlito syrichta
TCCAGCTGTCTACTTCAACTCAATTCAGGACAACTCTACAGGGCTCTCTCAACTCTTGATCTCCCTGTAGGATTGGCTGTGACCTTTGCTGCAACTCCATTGCATCTCAACTTCTCCCCTCCATCCCCCCTTATCTACCCCACTCTGCTTCCCAGGGTCCCTCAGGTGTGTTGATTCTGAGCATGCTCTGCAATAAACCTCCTACTGCCATCTCAAAGTCTACTCCTGGGGAAACTGGCCAGTAACCCTGTCTTTAAGTAAAACTGGAGTCCTTTCCTAATCAGCTGGATCACAGTTATCTAAAAATATCCTTGATTAGTGTTATATTCCATTCAGAATGGCCTCTTTGAGACAGGCAAGAACTAAGCCAGAACTGTATTTGGTAGAGGGACGGTTGGGGGCCAAAAAGCATGCAGGAGGAGGAGGAGGTGAGGTTCTGGTAGTGGAAGGAAAGAGCAGATAGAGTTCTAAGTGCTAAGAACAAATCCCTGGGTGCTGATCAGGTAGATACTTGCACTAAATTCAGATACAGGGCAGCCTCAAGCAAAACTGTAAACTAGACAACATTTGTTCTACTTTCCAGTGCCTTTTTACTCCATGGAACCATCAGAACCTATCCTCTGGGAAA
>NW_007004849.1:0-575 GCF_000164805.1 Carlito syrichta
GACCTGAACACAGAGGCATGCTCACAGTCACCACAGACTCCACCAGCTGGGCTTAGGCGATCCTCCCACCCAGTGTCCCGGGATGATCTCAAACACACAGGCTCAGGCTGTCCACCTGCCTTGACCTCTGAATAAACGAGATGCCAGCCTGAGCCCATGAGCCTGGCCTGTGGTTGTGGTGGTGGTGGGTATTATTCTGATTTGGATCAAGCTGTACCCCAGACTGGAGTGCAGAGGCTCACTCTTGTCCACTGCGGCCTTCACCAGCTGGGATCTAGCGATCCTCCTGCTGCAGCAACATGAATGGCCAGAACGACAGGTATGTGCCACCATGTTCAGTTCATTTGTTTGGCTTCTTGTAGAGGCAAGTTCTCTCCAAGATGCCCGGGCTCATCTCGAACATGGTGGCTCAGGTCATCCTCTCACCACAACCTTCCAAAGCACCAGAGTGATAAGCGTGAGCACCCATGACAAGCCTCCACACCCATCTCAGGGCTCCGCCATGAGGCCTGCTCCCTTCTGACGACACAGGAAACAGAATAGGGTAGCCAGAGTTGTCAACCGAGCAATCCCCA
>NW_007004850.1:0-711 GCF_000164805.1 Carlito syrichta
CAATTTAATAAGATCCCCAACTAATTGTATGCACATTAAAGTTTGAGAAACCCCGAGCTATATAGCTGTGGTTCCCACACATACACCCCACCTCTGACCAGTGATGGGCAGATAGCTTGAGAATCACCAGGGCAATCTTTTAAAGCCATAGATGCCCCACTTTTCCTTAAGGATATTCTGACTCCACAAACTTGGGATGGGGTCCTCAAAACTATTAAAACAAACAAACAAACAAACAAACAAAACCTCTAGTTGACTCCAAAGCAGAACTAGATTTCCAATCCACTTACTTTTATCACCTTCTACAAAACAAGCTCAGGTCCACCCATGCTGAGAGGAAGTGCTGTGATTTCCACATCACTGAAGAAGAGCTGAAGTTCCTTACATCAAATTTATATTTAAAAGATTTCAAAATAAAATATAATCACCTCAGGCTTTACCATTGATATCATATGGTTTTGTTCATAAGAGAAATGAAAAACTAAGAAAAGACTGACCTTTCCTAGGTATTCATGTTCAGAAGTAGCATTTTACATTTGACCTGCTCTTTCTACATTATTATTTTTTTTTTTTTTGAGTTGGAGTCTCACTCTGTCACTCAGACTGGGGTGCAGTGGCCGCTCCCAGCCACCGCAGCCTTGAGCTGCTGGGCTCCAGCGATCCTTCCTCCTCAGCCTTCCAAGTAGCTGGAACTACAGGCGCGCACTACCA
>NW_007004851.1:0-3343 GCF_000164805.1 Carlito syrichta
CAGAGGAGTTCAAGTATAGCTCTCCTCACCACATCGTGAATCACACTTTATTTGTTATGAATCATTTAAATTTGGACTCTTCAGGCTATTCAGCTATGGCTAGACATTGAAATCCAGAAGGAAGTATAAAACCACTGATAAAATGGAAGGTTCTCCTTACAGGAAAAGGGAAGGGCCTGCTTTATTTCGTGCTCAAGTTAAACATGTTACTAATCGTAATTTTTCTTATGAAGGGCATTCCAACTCCTTTCCTAATTGTTTTTATAATAATTCTGCTTTTAATAATTACCAGGCTTCTTGCTTAATGACTACCTTTAAGACTCTGAGTACAGAAAGCCCTTATCAGGACAATATGATGGACGGTTGGTGACTGCAGATGTTAATGCCAGAGGAATCAACCCTAGCCGTGCGACTAGAGCTTCATTGCCTCTCAGTGTACCTGCTTGCCCCTTCAATGATACGGAAAAGGACTGGTCACTCGTCCAGCAAGATGGTGGATTCCTGAAATGGAGAGACTGTTCTTATAACTCTAAGGTGTACTATCCTCTACCCAGTGAAAGACTATATATTAGTGACTGAGGTTTTAATGGCTCTACACTTGCTGCAGCTAGAAGGCACTGCAATGGCTGGGTATCCCAACAATTTCACTTAAAATTAGAATCAGACAAGCCATTCAGCCTCATTTGTGGAGAGCCCACACAGCCCTTCAACCAGTCATCCTCTCTCAGCCTGTTGGACAAACTCAGCTGTATCACATTAGGGCATGCTTACAGTCCTCTTATGTGTTTTTAGTATGGAATGAGTACCAAACTGTTAAAATTGAATATCATAACAATGTTTATAAGGTGTCCTGTACTGAGTGTATTTTAACTAATTGTTTAAACTAATGCCTTTTTATGAAGATTTTGTTATTCTTAAGAAAGCCACATTATTTGATGATTTCTGTACACTTGTCATCTCGTTGGTATGATGAATATGGTTTGCAGACACTGCAGGAGGTTAGTTCCCTTTTGGAAAGACAGAAACGATTTTTGTCTTCTTTAATTTTAGAAATTACAGCTTTGATAGCTATTGCTACTTCAGTAACAGTTTCAGCAGTAGCTCTATCTAAGGAAGTCCACACAGCAACCTTTGCTGATCAGTTATCTAGGAATGTTTCTATTGCATTAGCTTCTCAGAAGGTTATAGATCAAAAGTTAAAGAGTACAGTTAATGCTTTGGAGGAGGCAGTTTTAGCAGTAGGACAAGAGCTTGTGACTTTAAAGATAAAATTGGCTCTCCAGTGTCACTCTGAGTTTAAATGGATTTGCCTCACTCCTTTAGAGGTGAATAAGTATGTCCATACTAGGGACAAAATAAGAAATCATATCCTTGGAATTTGGAATCATTCAGACTAGAGTATAGACCTTACCAAATTTCATCAAGAAATACAGGATATGGCCGTGCTCAGTGGCTCAGCCTGTAATCCCGTGCCTTTGGCAGGCTGAGGTGAGTGGATTGCCTGAACCCACGGGTTTGAGACCCACCTGGGCAATGAGACCTCATCTCTACAATAAATCAAAAAATCAACCTGGTGTGGTAGCACGCACTTGTAGTTCCAGCTACTTGGAAGGCTGAGGCAGAAGGATTGCTGGAGCCCAGCAGGTCGAGGCTGCGGTGGCCAGGAGTGGCCACTGCACTCCTGTCTGGGCAACAGATTGAGACTCCAACTCAAAAAAAAAAAAAGAAAAAGAAATACACGACATGACCGTAGCTAAGAAACAGTTCCAGTCCTGAAGATTAGCCAGTTCTCATCACTCAGCAACCAAAAGTCATTCATGTCTATACTCATTAATGTGGGAATTTGCGGAGCAGTGATTCTTGTGTTGATATACCTACTTCCAATTATTTTCAAGGTGCTGAAGAAAAGAATTTCTCAGCTCAACACCGAGTTCCATGGGATCATGCTAAAAAAGGGGGAGATGTTGTGAGCCGGCAGTGGAGTGCTGCATGAGAGTAAGGGATCCAGTGGGTTACCGACCCTGAGACCACCAGGTTGTGTTCAGGAGTTGAAGGCCCATTCCCTTCTCCTTTCATTGTTGTTTGGCATGACCCACTAGCAGGGACTTTGATGATCAAAACATTAAGTGCTGAAAATATGACAGGCATGGCTGACTCTAGGGATCCATTGTTCTCGTTTCTCACAGACTGAGGTTTTGGCTTGAAACTTAACACAGTTCAAACTCAGGTCACATTTGGGAGCCTTATACATGATACAAGCTTATTCATAAGATTTTAAAGTGTATTTGTAGAAATAGTATGTACATTTAGAGAGCTATTTCCAGCTTAAATGGTATAGATGATATCTAGACTTACCAGAAATGGCCCAGCACGATCTTAGGACTGGGCCACATTCCTAAGAGCCCAGCATCCAGTTTGTGCTGGGCTGCATTCTTTTAAACCAGTTCTTTAGTTACAATTAGTGTACGTTTTTTCTACTTATAATAGAAACTGAATTTATTTTATTCATAGAAAGTATTATAGCAAAGGTTACTCTATGTCAGGGAATTATGTTAGTTCAAGCATGATCAAACATGATACATTGAGGTTCTATAGAATAAAGCTAACCTTAGAAATTTCATGGGTCCCACTTTCTACTTATTGTGTATTTGGCTTTAGTACAATTAAAGTTTGTATTTGGGTTTATTTTAGAAGCTTTATTGCTGATGATCAGCCTTATATATTAACAGTAGGAATTAGTAACTTTTTTAGAAACTAAGATAGATACATAGGATTTTAGAATAGTCATTTTGTTAAGAGATTGTAATCAATTGTTCCTATAAATGGTCCAGCATGATCTTTGGACTGGGCCACATACTTTAGGAACTGGTTTCAGCTATAATTAAGTATTTCCATAGTGTAGGTAGAATTATCACAGAATAGAAAGGTGTTAGGATTTAAGTCAGTCATTAGGTGTTGGGTACGCATAAGTTTTAGAAGTTATTGATTATTGGGATTTTATGACGTTAGAATTGTTGTATTGCCTTTGAGGAACATAACCCACGTATAAGGAACAGTGAGATAATTTTGGGATTGTTTATCCTCATGCTTGGCAAAATGCCTGTTGGGTAGGGGATGCCCCTCATCCACCTCAATTTGTGTTCATGTGAAAGTTTGTGGTTTGATTGGGATTGTCCTTCTTCATACTTAAGGAAACACCTGGTGGGTGGGGGATGCGGCTCATCCACCTGGACCTGTGTTCACATGAAAGTCTTTTGATTTAACATGTGAAAAATGGGATAAAAGACCTATGGTTGGTCCCAATAAATGGCTTCGGCTCATTTCAGTTAATAGTTGTCCACTT
>NW_007004852.1:0-972 GCF_000164805.1 Carlito syrichta
CCTTGGCTATTAGCACCTGGCTTCTCATTAGCCATGCTCATCTACGTAGCGAGTGGTGGTTGTCCACTCTTGGATTTCTCTATTTGGATTCCTGCCCTGGAAACATTCTTTCATTGTCCACATGGCCAGGCTGCAAATTCAAAAAGATTGTTCTGTTCTGTTTCACTTTTTTCTTGCAGTTCACTGCAAGCAGATAGCAGTAACCACATAGGAGTGTGAGTATTTTGCTACCTAGACATATCTTCTGCCAGATACCCTAGTTCAGCACTCTTAAGTTCAACCTTCTGCAAAGTCCTTGGGCATGGACATAGTTCAGCCAAGGTCATTGCTAATTTATAACAAGGGTGGCTTTTTCTCTAGTTTGTAGCACCTTGTTCTTTGGTTCCATCTGAAAAATAATTTAAATGACCATTACTGTCATTTTCCTACCAGCATTCTTGTCATGACCGCTTAACCGACCTCTTAGGAGTGCCAAGCTTTCCCTAGTCTCTTTGTCTTCAAAGGCCTCACCAGAATCTTCACTTTTTGTAGCCTGTCCCTCCAAATTTTCCAGCTTCTGCTTATCACCCAACTCTAAAGCCACTTTTCCATTTTCAGGTATTCATTATCAACCCCATTTCTTGACACCTGTTTAGTTTGTTTTCTGTTACTTATAAGAGAATATCTGAAGTGTGGTAATTTTTAATGAAAAATAATTTATTTCCTACAGTTACAGAGGGTGAGAAGAGCAAGGTTGAAAGTCTACACCTGGCAAGCATCTTCTTGCTGATGGGGGTTCTCTGTGGCATCCTGAGCAGTGTAGGGCACCACAGGGTGAGGGCACTGAGGATGTTACCATGCAGCACCTTTTTAAAAATAGGGTCTTGCTCTGTTACTTCAGATGGAGTATAGTGGCAGATCCTAGTTCACTATAATGTCAAACTATTCGGCTCAAGTGTCCCCCCACTCAGCCTCTCATGTAGCCTGGGCTAT
>NW_007004853.1:0-764 GCF_000164805.1 Carlito syrichta
ACCACCTCAGCCTTCCAAGCAGCTGGAATTATAGGCATGTGCTACCAAGCCCAGTTGATTGACACAGCAATCTTAAATGTGTATGCACCAAATAATATATGGGAAAAATATATATGGACAAACCTGAAAGAACTAAAGAAAGAAGAGAGAAATTCACACATATAACTGGGTACTTCAAAAAACTTCTTTTGACAATTAATAGAACGACCAATCAAGAAAACCAGCCAAGACATAAAAGAACTTAACAGCATCATCGATCAATAGTATCTAATGTTTGTAGAACATTCCACCCATCTGCAGCAGATTACACCCTCTGTTCAAGTGCTCTTGGAAGTGCACAGCACTCAGCGGATACATTCAAAAATAAGATTCTCAACTCAAATTCTAAGGTCACACCTTAAGAAGCTAGAAAAAGGAGAATGTAATAGACCCAAAGCAAGCAGAAGGAAGAAAATAATGAAAGTAAAAGCAAGAAAAAATGAAATTAAAAACAGAAAAACAATAGAGAAAACCAATTAAACAACAAATTGGTACTTCATAAAAGTCAATAAATTGACAAAAACTCTAATGAGATCAACAAGAAAAAAAGAAGAGAGAAGACACAAATTGCACATACAAACTTGACAATGTAATTGAAACAAATCAACAAGACAGAAATACAAACTACCGCAACTGGTCTAATATTACACAGGTAATTTGAATAATTTGCTACAACTATGAATAAATGAGTTTATATTGTAAAATTCCCAGTTTTGTAAGAAAAA
>NW_007004854.1:0-750 GCF_000164805.1 Carlito syrichta
ACTCCAGGTCCGACGAAGGCTTAATATCCTGGATCTACAAGGAACTCAAATGTGCTGAAAAGAAAAAAACAAACAACCCCATTATAAAATGGGCAAAAGATATGAACAGACGCTTCACAAAGGAAGACATCCGAGCAGCCAACAGACACATGAAGAAATGCTCAACCTCACTAATCATCAGGGAGGTGCAAATCAAAACCACACTGAGATACCACCTAACCCAGTCAGAATGGCAATTATCAACAACTCAAAAAATAACAGCTGCTGGAGAGGGTGTGGTGAAAAGGGAACACTTCTACACTGTTGGTGGGAGTGTAAACTAGTGCAACCTCTGTGGAAAGCAGTGTGGCAATTCTTAAAAGTTCTAAATACCAACCTCCCATATGACCCCTCAATCCCCCTACTGGGAATATATCCTGAAGACCACAAATCACTCTATAAAAAAGATACCTGCACACGCATGTTTATCGCAGCGTTGCTCACAATAGTAAGAACCTGGAAACAGCCATGCTGCCCGTCAAAAGAGGACTGGATTTAAAAAAATGTGGTAAATATACACGATGGAATACTAAGCAGCCATAAAAAAGAACAAAATCATGAATTTCACAGCAACCTGGATGGAACTAGAGTCTATAATACTGAGTGACCTCTCACAAAAACAAAGATCCGAGTATCACATGTTCTCACTTATATAATGGACCTTAAACATCCAATGCAATACTATACGAAAATGACTGACTGTACTGGGAA
>NW_007004855.1:0-694 GCF_000164805.1 Carlito syrichta
CACACCACATGAGACTGAGTGAGAGAGAGAGAGAGAGAACAGGTACAGAGAGGAGAATTTATATGTCCTCAGAATTCTCCAACAAATGAACAAATATATATTTTTAATCATTCAAATAAATTGAGCTAAAAATACTCGCTGTGACTATTTCAAAGGATTCCATTAAATTCCCACCTTCAGAAGGCATTGCTTATATTGCTGATGTGGGAAACATCAGCAAAAGATGAATTCATTACCAAAAAAAATTGTTGAGGGTCGAGGAGTCCGGTGTCCACCACAATTTCCATTGTAAGATTTCATGACCTAGTTTTATTTGACTGGTTTTCAGAACCACTTGGCCTTAGGTCATCCAGATAGGTAGATAGATAGATAGATAGATAGATAGATAGATAGATAGATAGATAGATAGATAGATAATCTGCATAATTTTTTCTCTTCCATTGTATTATGAGTCTATTTCTTTTGTGTGTGTGTGTGTGTGTGTGTGTCACTCTGTTACCCAGAATGGAGTGCAGTGGCACACTCACGACCACTGCAGCCTCAACCTGCTGGGATCAGGCGATTCTTCAGCCTCAGGTTTCCAAGTAGCTGGAACTACAGGCATGTGCCAACACATTTGGCTAATTTTTGGATTTATTGTAGAGATGAGGTGTCACCAAGTTGCCCAGGCTGGTCTAGAACCCGTGGGGCTCAG
>NW_007004856.1:0-765 GCF_000164805.1 Carlito syrichta
AAAGAACTTGAAAAAAAAATAAATGGGCAACTGTCCTGCATAACATCAGAGTCAGTGTCGAAGTTTTCTCAAATGCTGACGCCATTCCTCCTTCAGAAAACCCTCACCTGCTGGACCTGGAGCCCGGCAAGTGGTGCCCGAACAGGGACCTGAAAGTTAAGCCTTACTTTAATCTTAACGGATAAAACCTTGCCTAGCTTGCTGCAGACCCCTCGGTAGAACAAAGCTAGGAAGGGTAAGCAGCTTTGGAGCCATGATATGCACATGGGTCAGAGTGAATTTAAATAAAACAAAGTTGTTCATAAGTATTTTGACACATATGCTTTCTAAAAAAGGAATTAAAATTTCCTCTACATATTATATTCCTTTCTCCATTTTGTGCAAGAACAGGTTCCCTGAAGAAGGCATTGTTAATTTAGAAACATGGAAGAGGTTGGGGAAAAATTGAAAGTTTATCACACTCTCCATGGTCAGAAATAAGTGCCTCTAGATACTTTTACATTATGGAATATAATTAGAGTTGTCTTAGATCCACAACAAGAGATTGATAAAATGAACATAGGAGTAAAAGTGGAACCAGGTGAAAGAAAGTCCTTACTAATCCCTGTTCCTTCCCAGGCAAAGTTAGCCACTGCCCCTGTTGTTGATGATCCTCTACCCACTGAAGATAAGGAAAGCTTAAAAGAAGAAGCAGCTTGATATCAAGAAGAAAAATATCCAGATAATTTAAATTTGCACCTTGGCACCAAAAGACCTCCACCAAGT
>NW_007004857.1:0-643 GCF_000164805.1 Carlito syrichta
CCCTGCTCAATAATGGTTGCCCCAGTGAATAGCCAGCTCTGTGTTAGGTTTTCTATTACAGGATATCCTTAATAATGGGTGCTCCAGTGATTGGCACTCTTTTGTGATGGAGATCCCAGTGACTGGTCTTCTTCCATAATTTGTGTCCCAGTGATTTGGACTCGACTGGGGCTGGTTCCCCAGTGACTTGGTCTCCTCTGTGATTGGTGCCTCTTCAATAATGGTTGCCCCAGTGAATAGCCCCTTCTGCATTAGGTTATCTATTACAGGGTCTCCGTCATAATGAGTGTTCTAGTGACTGGTGCTCTTTTGTGATGAGTGCCCAAGTGACTGGTCCTCTTCCATAATATGTGCTCCTGGAACTGAGCCTCCACTGGGGCTGGTGCCCCAGTGACTTGCTTCATATGAAAGGGGCCCCAGTGATTAGCCCTCCTTAATAATTAATGTCACAGAGATTGGACATCCCTCATAACAAGTGCCCAAGTGACAGGTTCCCCATCACTTTGTGACAGGTGTCCCAAGGATCAGGTGTTCTCCATAATGTGTGAATCAATGATTGGGCCTCCCATGTGATTTTTGCTCCAATGACTTGCCTTATGGATGGTTTAGTGTCCAGTGAATAGGCCTTCTATGTGATTTGCAT
>NW_007004858.1:0-655 GCF_000164805.1 Carlito syrichta
TCGTAGAGATTGTGTCTCACCATGTTGCCCAGGCTTGTCTCGAATGCCCAGCCTCAAGAAATCATCCTGCCTCAGCCTCCCAAAGAGATTATAAGCATGAGCCAGGATCTTTACCTGATTCTCTGTGAAATTCAACATGTTTTTGGAACACCTTGAAACTGTCTTACATAAAGTTTGGTTGTGGTAAATTTATTTAAAATACTTTCTTTGAAAAAAGCTTGCTAAGTGGATCTTCCGATATTAAAAGAGGAAAAAAGGTATCTATAATAAAAGCAAGAGGATTGTAATAAAAGAGGATAATTGTTCATCCATCATGCCATCTCAAGCTAGTTCTTTCTTTCCAGTGCAGCAACATATTTTAGGGCAACAAAGTTCAGAATGGATACAGTGGTCTGTTCAGAAAGCATGCAAGTTATATCAGGTCATTCTTCAAAGTCAGTATAATAAATGTTAACCACACTCTGACCATAGAGAGAGATATAGGAAGTCAATGTCAATTGCAGTCATGTCAGCTCTGTTGGTTCACATTACAGCTACCTAATGTTGGGCTTTATTTCCTTTTCTTCTTCTCCGCTATCATCAACCTGTTGGATGACCAGATCAGCAGACCCATCCTCTACAATCTCCACGTAGGATCTATTCTCATCTTCGCTCA
>NW_007004859.1:0-706 GCF_000164805.1 Carlito syrichta
CCAGAGAGCTGGATGTTTAATTCAGCAAGCTAGATAGTTAGTTATCTTGCTTGCTATCTAGTTATGTCAGTTAGCTTGACAGGTTCTTGAAAGCTAGCTAGTCAAGTCAGCTAGCTAATCAGCTAGTTACTTAGCTAACTAGTCGGCTAGCAACTCAGCTATCTGGTCAGATAACTAGTGGGCTCGCTCGCTTCCATCAGGTAAGATAATTAGTCAGCTCGCTTACCTGCAAACTGCTCAGCAAACTAGTCAGCTCGCTCGCCAGTCAACAGGTCAAATAAATTTTCAGCTTGCTCGCAGGCCAACAGGTCAGCTAACTTATTGGCTTGCTCACCATTTGACTATTTAAGTCAGCTCACCAGTCAGATCGCAAACTGGCTGACTAGTTAAGGCTGCTCACATGTTGGGTCACTCGCCGGCCTACCAGTTAAGCCAGCTCACTAGTCGGTTCATTTGCCTGCTGACTAGTTAACTCTTCTGACCATATGGCTCACTCACTAGCCAACTAATGTCGGCTAACCAGTCAGCTCACTTGCCGGCTGACTAGTTAAATCAACTGACAAGTCAGCTCACTCGCCAGCCGAATAGGGAAGTCAGCTGGCCAGTCGGCTGACTAGTTAAGTCAGCTCACCTGTGAGCTCACTCACCGACCTACTAGTTAAGTAAGCTAACCGGTCGGATTAGTAGCCAACCAACTATTTAAGTC
>NW_007004860.1:0-747 GCF_000164805.1 Carlito syrichta
CTGGATTTGTTCTATTTTGAAATAGGATGGTGGATGGGAAGCTCTGCTGTCTCTTGCAGTTTTTGAAATTTGAACAAAGTAGAGGATGGGTCACTAGGATTCAGAAACTACTCACAAATTATAATGTTCATTTATTGTGGTATGTGTTCCCTGAGACCCACTCCCCACCACCACTCTATATGATGATGCAAAGCAGAAACCAATGCAAAAAACAATTGAACACACACACACAGACATACACATACATTCCAAAACAATCTGGAATAATAACAAAGTGAAACAAAACAAGCAACAATAACAACAACAACAAAAACCCAAGAAAACAACACACACACACACACACACACACACACACACACACACACACACAGACAGACACATACGCTTAGCACAAAGTGAATAGAGAAGAAGGATAGAAAGACTGGGGGGGGGGGAAGGAAATTCAGATAGACCCCTCACACATATATTGACATACACCTCAAATTATAAAAAAACGAAAATAAAAAAACCTGGAAAAACAAAAGAGCAAAAACAAACCAACAACAATAACAAAATTGAAAGATGAACACTCAGTCACTCACATACACACATAAGCAGAAAACAACAAATTTAAAAAAAAAGAACTGAAAAAGAAAGGGAAAAAGATTTTTCAGGGGAAGCAGATCAAACCCTCACATACACATTCATGCACAAAGGAAAAATATTTAAAAATAGATGAACTGGGCAGGCTCAGTGGCTCAACCTGTA
>NW_007004861.1:0-730 GCF_000164805.1 Carlito syrichta
CAGTTACCTAGCCACCTTGCTAGCTAGGTAGGTAGCTAGCTATGTCAGCTCTTTATCCAGCTGGCTACTTGGTTAAGCTAGCTAGTTAAGTCAGCTGGCTGGCCTGTTGGCTAGCTAGGTAGCTAGGCAATTAAGTCAGCTGGCTAGCCACCAGGCTAATTATTTAAATCAGCAATTTAAGTCAGCTTGCCAGCGAGATTGCTAGCTAGGTAACTAGCTGGTTATGTCAGCTGTATAGCCAGTTGGCTAGATAGTTAAGTCACCGAGTTAAGTCAGCTGACTAGCCTGCTGGCTAGCTAGGTTGCTTGCTATTTATTCAGCTGGCTAGACAGTTGACTACCTAGATATGTCACCTAGTTAATTTAGCTGGATAGACAGATAGCTAGCTCTGAAGCAAGCTAGTTAAATTCAACTGACTAGAAAGCATGTCAACTAGTTAAGACAGCTAATTAAGTTAGCTGGCTAGCCAGCTGGCTATCTAGGTAGTGACCTAGATAAGTCAGTTCGCTAGCCAGTTGGCTAGTTAATTAAGTCAGCTAGTTAAGTCAGTTGGCTATTCAGTTGGCTAGAGAGGCAGAGAGCTAGATAAGTCAGGTGGCTAGTCAACTGGATAACTAATTAATTCAGCTAGTTTAGTCAACTGGCTGGCCAGCTACCTAGTTTGTTAGTCACTAGCTACATCAGCTGGTAAACAGCTGACTAGCTAGTTAAGTCACCTTGCTAAGTCAGT
>NW_007004862.1:0-945 GCF_000164805.1 Carlito syrichta
AAATTCTATTTGCATTCTAGCGCCTTCTTGAGCTTCGGGAGGTGAGTTTCCAAAAGGTTACTGAACAACCTCACTTAGCTGTCTTGCAGAACTCTTGAAATAACAGTCCTCAGATCAGGGTTTCTCAGTCTATGCACTATTGACATTTTGGGTTGGATACTTTTTGTGTGTGTGTGTGTTGGAGTCTCACTTTGTCACCCAGGCTAGAGTGCAGTGGCACACTCATGGCCACCCCAGCATTGAGTTGCTGGGCTCCAGCGATCCTTTCAAGTAGCCAGTACTACAGGTGCGTGCTACCACACCTGGCTAATTTTTGATTTATTGTAGAGACGAGGTGTCTCCCCAAATTGCCCAGGCTGGTCTCGAATCTGCAGGCTCAGGCAATCCACTTGCCTCGGCCTCCCAAAGTGCTGGGATTACAGGCTGAACCACCAAGCCCGGCCTGGATAATTTTTTTGTTGTGGGGAATGTTTAGCAATATCAGTGACCCCTGCCCACTAGATGCCCCTAGTTGTGATAACCAAAAATGCTACAGATATTGCCAGATGTCCCCTGGGGAATACACTTGTCCCAGATGAGAGCCATTGCCCTAAATTAAACTTATCCTCTTCCCCTCCCAAATATGTTTCTTTTTTTCTCACCTTAGTTAATGGTACCACCACATGCTAGAAATGTGTCACCCTAGACACCTCCATTTTAATTTCCTTTTTCTCTTCAGCCAGAGCTAATCAATCTTTAAGTCTTGCCAGTTTTACTTTTTAGAAGTATCTTGGATCCATCCACTTTTCTGTTTCTTCTACCACCACCACTGAGGTCCAAATTCCCATCTTCTCTCACCTAGGCTACTGCAGTAACCTCCAAACTGATCTCACTGATTCCAGCTTCCTCTCTGAGTGTATTCTCTATACAGAAGCCAGGGCTGTTCTTAAAGTGCAGATATGATCA
>NW_007004863.1:0-765 GCF_000164805.1 Carlito syrichta
GTGGGTATGTGACTTCTAACTTTGAACCTCTTTCTTCCACACAGAAAGGCACATTTCATAAACTCCTTCAATGTACTGTTGTACAGCATTAATCTGCTAAACTATGTTTGTTCACTTTTAAATTCAGTTTTAAATTGTTCACTTTTGAGTCCATAAATTTACCTAAAGTGAAAAGTGTTTCAAAAACATGGGAGAAAGAAGACAGGTCATAAAGAAGAAGATGAAGCATATATCTATGATGTTTTGATATTCCTTAACTTAGATTCCCCCCATCTCCACATTTCTACAGGATAGATTGAAATAACTGCTGTTGCCTGGCACAGAGTACAACAATTTTTATGTATATTACTGCATGTTTTTTCACCTGAATATAATTTACACTTGGAAATTTGAATTTCATATTTTGGTCGTCGAAGAGTTTGGTTGTCCACCATTTAAGGCAATGAAACATTCATCATTAATAACTAGCAGGATTCAGTAAAATGTTCGTAAGGCCATAGTTCCATTCCAGCAAATAACTGTTCAGATTTCTCTGTACCGTGGGCTCTGGCCTGAGTTGGAGTCTCACTCTGTGATCCGCACCCGAATGCAGTGGCCTCTCCCGGCCACTGCAACCTCGACCTGCTGGGTTCCATTGATCCTTCCGCTTCAGCCTTCCGAGGAGCTGGCATTACAGGCATGTGCTACCACGCCCGGCTGATTTTTTGATTTATTGTAGTGATGAAGTCTCGCGAAGTTGCCCAGTGGGTGTCAAACTGTCGGATT
>NW_007004864.1:0-5106 GCF_000164805.1 Carlito syrichta
CTAAGTGGACAAAAATTGGAAACATTTCCCTTGAAGGCTGGAACAACACCAGGATGCCCACACTCACCACTAATGTTCAACATAATATTGGAAGTCCTGGCTCAAGCAATCAGAGAAAAGAAGACAATCAGGGGTATCCAAATAGGAAAAGAGGAAGTCAAGTTATCTCTCTTTGCAGATGATATGATTGTGTACCTTGACAACCCAAGAGAATCTGTCAAAAACCTCCTTACACTGATAAAGGCCTTTGTCAAAGTCTCAGGATACAAAATAAATGTACAAAAGACAATCGAATTTCTCTACACCAATAATAAACCAACAGAAACCCAAATAAAAAACCCAATTCCATTCACAATAGCCACAAAAATATGAAATACCTTGGCATCTTCCTAACCAGAGATGTGAAAAACCTTTACAATGAAAAGTACAGAACACTGCTCATAGAAATCAAAGATGACACAAACAAGTGGAAAAATATCCCATGCTCATGGATTGGAAGAATCAACATTGTGAAGATGTCCATCTTACCTAAGACAATCTACAAATGCAACGCAATACCCATCAAATTACCAGCAACATTCTTCTCAGACCTAGAAAAAACAACACAGGTATTCATGTGGAAACACAAACGTCCAAGAATAGCCAGAACAATCCTCAGCAAAAAAAACAGGAGCAGTGGTATCACATTACCAGTCTTCAAACTTTACCATAAAGCTACAATCATCATAGGAGCTTGGTATTGGTATACAGACAGGCATATAGATCAATGGAATAGAATTGAGATTCCAGAAATAAAACCTCAATTTCTCAACCAACTCATCTTAGATAAAGCTTCCACCACCTACCACTGGGGAGAGGAGAACCTATTCAGTAAATGGTGCTGGGAAAACTGGCTGACCACACGCAGAAGATTGAAACAGGACCCCTATCTATCCCCATGCACAAGCATAAACTCCACATGGATCAGAGACCTAAATGTCAAACCATAAGAACCTTAGAAAATGAAGGTCATACCCTTATGGAAATTTGAACTGGTACCCAATTCCTGAACAAAACCCGAAATCCACAGGTCATAAGAGAGAAGATAGACAAGTTGGACCTTATTAACCTGACAAGCTACTGCAAGGCCAAAGAAACCATCAAGAGAGCAGGGAGACAGACTACAGACTGGGAAAAAGTATTTGTCAACATCAGGTCTGACAAAGACTTAACATCCTGGATCTACAAGGAACTCAAATGTGCTGAAAAGAAAAAACCAAATAACCCCATTATAAAACGGGCAAAAGATATGAACAGACACTTTACAAAGGAAGACATCCCAGCAACCAACAGACACATGAAGAAATGTTCAACCTCACTAATCATCAGGGAGATGCAAATCAAAACCACACTGAGATACCACCTAGCTCCAGTCAGAATGGCAATTATCAACAACTCAAAAAATAACAGCTGCTGGAGAGGGTGTGGCGAAAAGGGAACACTTCTACACTATTAGTGGGAGTGTAAACTAGTACAACATCTGTGGAAAGCAGTGTGGCGATTCCTAAAAGCTCTAAATATCAACCTCCCATATGACCCCGCAATCCCCCTACTGGGAATATATTCTGAAGAACTCAAATCACTCTATAACAAAGATACCTGCACACGTATGTTTATCGCAGCATTGTTCACAATAGCAAGATCCTGGAAGCAACCATGCTGCCCATCAAAAGAGGACTGGATTTAAACAATGGGGTACATATACATGATGGAACACTACGCAGATATAAAAAAGAACGTCATGAATATCGCAGCAACCTGGATGGAACTAGTCTATAATACTGAGTGACCTCTCACAGAAACAAAGATCCAAGTATCACATGTTCTCACTCATATAATGGACCTTGAACATCCAATGTAATACTATAAGAAAATAACTGACGGTACTGGGAGACTATGGGAGGGGAGGGAGATGAGATTAACAGTAGCAAGTATCTGTCTGGGGACGGGGAAACACCTCTTATCAACAGGGTGCCTGAATGAAACATAATTGTATACCTAACCCTTAACTGTACCCCACAACATCATAATAAAAAATATTGATTAAAAAAAAAAAGAATGTGAAACAGTTAGGTAATAGTTAAAATTATGACAGGAACAAAACCTCACAAAGCAATACCAATCTTAGGGGTTAATTGAATAAATGCTCTGACTAAAATATATAGACTGGCAAAATGGATTTAAGAAACACAAAACACTAAGATACCACCATGTGCTGCATGCAAGAAACCCACCTAACTTGTAAGACATTTACACCCTCAAAGTAAAGGAGTATAAAAAGATATTCCATGCAAACCCATAGTGATTAGGAGTCACTATATATCAGTTTTTATATAAAATAAAAGTCCTTTAAATCAATAACAAAGTTTTCAAAAAGACACAGAAAGCCCTCATATAATGGTAGATGTATCAATTCAACAAGAAGACATAACAATTCTAAATTTTCATGAACCCAACACCAGAGAACCTAGATTCATAAAACTAATGTTGCTAGTCCTAAGAAAAGAGATGGACATTGGTACAATAATAATAGAGGACTCCAATATCCCATGACAGCACTAGACAGATGATCAAGGCAGAAAATCAACAAAGAAACTCTCATCTTAATAGAATTATAGACTGAATAAGCCTAACAGATAAATAGAGGATATCTTATGCTACAACTGAAGGATATACAAGTTTCTCATCTGCACACACAACATTCTCAAAACTTAACCATATGCTAGGCCACAATGGAAGTCTCAATACATTTAAAACTTTGAAAGTATATCAAAATATCTTAGAACACAGTGAAATAAGACTAGAAATCAATATCAAAAGGGACACTCAAAACTATGCAAATACATGGAAGTTAAATAATCTACTCTTGAAGGAGTATTGTGCCAACAATTAAAGCTTGGATTTAAAATTTTTTTGAAACAAATGAAAATAGAGATACACAAACCTAAACTTCTGTGATACAGCAAAAGCATCGGTAAGAGGGAACTTTATGACATTGAATGCCTACATCAATAATTAGAAAGATGTCAAGTTAACAATCTAATATGTACCTCAAGGAAGTAGAAAAACAAGAGCAAACACACCCAGTCTATCAGAAGAAAAAAAATAGCAAGGATTAGAGCAAAACTAAATGAAATAGAGAATAAACAAATGATACAAAGAATCAAAGAAAGGAAAAGTTGGCTTTGAAAAGATAAACAAAATTGATAGACCCTAAGTAGATTAACCAAGAAAAAAGAGAGTATATTCAATTAAGCACAATCTGAAATAATAAAGGTATCATTACAACTGATACAACAGAAATGCAAAAGATCCTTAGTGACTGCTATGAGCATCTCTGTGTGTACAAACTAGAATACCTGGGGGAAATGGATAAATTCCTGGAAATATGCAACATCTCAAGATTGAACCAGGAAGAAATGGAAATTATGAGCAGTCTAAAAGCAGGTAGTGAATCAGCAAGTTAAAAATCAAAACAAAACAAAAACTCTCAACAACAAAAAGGCCAGAAATAGACAGATTCACAGCCAAACTCTACCAGATACAAAATGAGGAACTGAGATCAATTCTACTGGAACTGTTTCAACAACAAAAACAACAACAACAACAAAACAAGAAAGAGGTCAACCTCTGAAGGAGACAAAAGACAAGCTGAAAAGTTCCTTATGTCTTACAAAAAACACAAGCTTGACAAGGTCCTTGTGTTCCTGGCCTGGCTCCAACAGGAGCTTGGCCAGTATCTCTTTCCTTGGATGTTTGCCTCTAAAAATGTTGATTTAGTAAAATTCAGGTGGTGTGACCTCTAGTCTGCGTAGGCTAAATATAGCCTACTTCGATAATAACATTTCTCAAAATTTCAAAAAACACAAATATTAATGACTCACAAAAAACAAAGACGTCAATACTATAATGAGCTTGCCAAAAAAGTCCTAAACATTAACTATTTCCCAATTAACACATTAAAATATTTCTTGTTTATATAGTTTTGCCCTATAGAAAAAACATGCTATAAAAATAAACTTACTATCACCTATTGAGACAAAAGTCCTCCCAATCCCACTCTTTTTGTCTTTCTTTTCTCATTCCCTCCCCTCACCTCAGGCCCTGCTCTACAAAGGCTAGACTTCCACAATCCTCCCTAATTCATTCTACAAAGCCAGCATTACCCTGACACCAAAGCCAGGAAAAGGCATAATAACAAAAGAAAACTGCAAACAAATATCTATGGTGAACACAGATGCAAAAATCCTCACGAAAACACCAGCAAAACAAATTCAATAGTACATCAAAAAGATAATACACCACAATCCAGTGGGTTTTATTCCAGGGTTGCAAGGTTGGTTCAGCATACATAAATCCATAAATGGGATTCCTAACATAAGCAAAATATTTTTCAAAAGCCACATGATAATACAAATAGATGTAGAAAAGCATTTTTAAAATCCAGCATCCTTTCAAGATGAAAAAAAAATAGATCTTACCTAGCGAGGCAAGAAGAAATGTACCTCAAAATAATAAAAGCCATATACAAAAAACCCATAGCCAACATCATATTGAATGGAGAGAACTTGAGGGAGTTATCCCTAAGAACTGGAAAAAGATAAGGATGGCCATTTTCACCATTCCTAATCAACATAGTACTGAAAGTCCTAATGAAAACAATGAGGCAAGATAAAGGGGGACAAAAAAGGCAACCAAATCAGAAAAGAGGAAGTCGGATGGTCTCCGTTCACTGATGATATGATATTACCTAGAAAACCCTAAACATTTCTAGATTTGATACATGTCTTCAGTAACGTTTTAGGATACAAAATCAATGTACAAAAATTAGTACCATCTCTGTATACCAACATTGATCAAACTGAGAACCAAATTAAAAACTCAATTCCACTTACAATAGCCACAAAAATAAAGAAACCTCTATAAAACTGTGATGAAAGAAATCATAGATGACACAAATTTAAAAAAAACCCATGCTCAATGATTGGAAAAATCATTATCATTAAAATGACCATACTGCGCAAAGCAATCTATAATTTCAATGCAATTTTTTGGCTTTGTTTTTTT
>NW_007004865.1:0-784 GCF_000164805.1 Carlito syrichta
TTCTTTAAAGCTTAAGTATTTCAGCAGCCTTATAGTACTGCTTTACTATACAAAAACCCAATTATTTTGAAGTGAAAACACAACTGTGTTTCTATTTGTAACTATAATTTTAATTATTATCAACATTAATTGATGCCCACAGGGCCAATAGCACTCTACTAAATGTTTCATCATGACTGATTAATAGACAATTAATTACTTGTCTATTTATATAAAACATCACAACTGAGAACATCCTAAAATAGGTTATTATGGCTCACAACTGAAAGTTTTCTTAGCATTTATAAAACAACTATGAATTTTTTGGCTTTGAACAACCATACACATTCAAATCGTTACATTAAAAGAAGAAACAAGCCGGGCTCGGTGGCTCAGCCTGTAATCCCGCGCCTTTGGGAGGCTGAGGTGAGTGGATTGCCTGAGCCCGCGGGTTCGAGACCCGCCTGGGCAGCGAGACCCGCCTGGGCAGCGAGACCTCATCTCTACAATAAATCAAAAAATCAGCCGGGCGTGGTAGCGCATGCCTGTAATTCCGGCTACTCGGAAGGCTGAGGCGGAAGGATCGCCGGAGCCCAGCAGGTCGAGGCTGCGGTGGCCGGGAGCGGCCACTGCACTCCAGTCTGGGCGACAGAGTGAGACTCCAACTCAAAAAAAAAAAAAAAAAAAAAAAAAGAAGAAACAGTTAAGGAACTGTGATCCACCTTGTTATATTAAAGAATTTAAATGCAAGCCATTCTAACTGAGGAGACATTTTGCTACATCAGTAGGCAATACCATTCTCTGA
>NW_007004866.1:0-833 GCF_000164805.1 Carlito syrichta
AGAAAATGAACTGACTTAATTAGCTAGCCAGCTGGTTGCCAGCTCTCTTAACTTGCTGAAATAATCAGCTAGTTAACTGGTTAGCCAGCAGACCCAACTATCTGGCTACAAATGTAGCCAGCTGACTTACCTAGCTGACTTAAGGTAGCAAGCTGTAAAGCCAGCTCACTTAACTAGCTAGCTACCTACCTAGCCAGAAAGCTAGCAAGCTGAGTTAACTAGCTGACTTGAACAACTACCCTCTGGCTAACAGGCTGACTTATCTAGCTAGCTAGCTACCTAGTCAGCTGGCTAGACAACTGACTAAACTAGCTGACTTAACCAGCTAGCCAGTTGGCTAGCTGGCTGATTTTACTTGTTGATATCACCAGCTAGATAGATAGATAGATAGATAGCTATCTAGCTGACTTAACTAGCTAGTTACCTCCCTAGCCAGCTGGCAAGCCAGCTATCTTAACTAGATGAATTAACCTGCTAGCCAGCTGGCTAGCCAACTGATTTAACTAGCTCACTACGTAGCTTCCAGCTGTCTAGCCTGCTGTCTTAACATGCTGATTTAACTAGCAGCTACCTAGCTAGAAAGCTGACTTAAATAGTTTGCTAACTAGCTAGCTTCCTAGCTAGCCAACTATCTTAAATATTCAGCTAACTAGATAGCTACTTAGCTTACAAGGACTTAAATAGTTAGCTGCTTTGCTAGCTAGCTGACTTAACCAGCTAGCTAACTAGTTTGCTTAATTGTATCTAATGTGCTAGCTGGTTGACTTAATCATCTGACTTACTCGTAGCTAATGATATGGCTGGCTGACTCACCAGCTGACTTAACTAGTTAG
>NW_007004867.1:0-768 GCF_000164805.1 Carlito syrichta
AACAGAATGTCTGTTAGAAGAGCAAGAAAGTGGGGCAGTTATCAAACATCAATCAATATAAATGGCTTGACATTATTTGGATCCTGATTCAAGAAAACAAACAGCAGCAGGATAAAAGAGAGAGAGACAAAAAGACAGAGAGTGAGTGAAAGAAACAGAGAGAGGGAGAAAGAGACAAAAAGAGAAAGAGAGACAAAGACAGAGAGAGAGAGAAAAAAAGACAGAGAGAGAAACAGACAGACAGCAGGAGAGAGAGAGACAAAGACAGAGAGAGAGAGAGAGAGAGACAGAGAGAAAGAGAGAGAGACAAAGACAGAGAGAGACAAAGACAGACAGAGAGAGAAAGACAGAGAGAAAGAGACAGAGAGAGAGAGAGAGAAAGACAGAGAGAGAGAAACAGAGAGAGAGAGAGAGAGAGAGAGAACAAGCGCACTCCAGGACTCAAACCTGCCTTTAAGTAAGATTATCCTCATCATGTGATGCTGCAGAAGTGTTTTTATATCTTTCACTGATTTTCCCTTCCCATAGAAAATTATTCCCAAAGTTATCTTAAGCAGCAGACTCCCGTCTGGCCTTAATCCTCAGGACTGGGAGAGTGCCTTCACAGGAGGGTATCTCCCTGCACCCCAAGCCTACATCGTGGCCGGAAGCGGGAAGCCAACTGCAAGACCCGGCGGGCACAGTGCCCGGCCAGGTACCGGCTCCCCTTCCTCCGCGCCAGGCCAGTTCGCACCTGCTCTCTTGCCCCACCTACTGGACCTTGCCTAA
>NW_007004867.1:2503-3041 GCF_000164805.1 Carlito syrichta
CCCATTTGTTTGTAGGTGAGACACACAGACAATCTCGGGTTCTTATGTCTCCATTTGTTATGCACAATTTAACGGCTTATTTGTGCACCTCTTCAAAATCATATTTCAATTGCTAACTACAAACTTACTTATATTCCTAGTTAGATTGTGAACTACTTTTGAGATAAAAATCCACAGGACATGTTCTTAAAGTGCCAAGGTCTCTGCTCTTCATTCTGGCTCTTTCATGTTGTCCCCTTCACTAACCTTTATCTACTGAGAGGCTGCTATGTGCCAGGCCTTGGGTTAGGCTCTTTGAGATAAAGATCTGTACTTTGTATCTCAACATTTTTCCACTCATTATCTTTTGAAGTTGTTACAGTTTGGTGTTTTTACCCTCCCAGCCACAAAAGAGTATCTGACAGAGGCAACTTTGTTGCAAAACCCAATAAACACATCCCTTTATTACGCCAACAGACCCCTGTGTTATATTTGATCCCATTTACCATTCCTTTCTTCTGGAAATTTCCCTTACTTTCCTCTGCCGTCCAAGTCACCT
>NW_007004868.1:0-825 GCF_000164805.1 Carlito syrichta
CAGCCCAGCCACCCAGCATGAGGAGTCACCCTCAGGAATGGCAGAGGAAAAGGCTCTTTCCGGCATGTCATTTGCAGGATGTTTCAAAGGTGGCCACCGGGCACGTCCAACATACACCTTTGGCCATGTGTTCCAGAAGACCTGCCTCAGCCTTCCACACTCTTGCCCCACAGCAAAGACATATGTGAGCTCACAGAACAGACGGTCTTGAGCTAGGGTAAACATTGGGCACAGAATGATAAAGTCGGTTTAGCAACACCGCACTCAGCCCAGGTTCCTTTCACCCTGCCTGCCACCTTCGGGGCAAGGGAGAGCTCTTTCCTCTCCTGATTGCTCCATTGTTCCCCTTCCAACCTGGACCTTCACTTGGGTTGCCAAGGACACCTGTCGTGACTCACTAGGGAGGTGTCTTTTCCATGCCAGAGTCTCCTTTGGTTGGGCTGGGGCACAGTGGCACATTCGTGACTTCTGGGGTCTTGACCTGTGTGACTCAGGTGACACTCCCACCTCGGGGTCCTAGCAGCCGGTACTCCAGTGGCCACCACACTTGACTTGATTTTGGGGACCTCTCGATGAGATGAGGTCCTGGCACATTGCCCGGGCTGTTCTCCGACCTCTGGGCTCAGGCAGCCTCCCGCCTTGGCCTCCTAGGGCACGGGGTTGACAGCCATGTGCCACAGTGCCTGGCCTGGACTCACACATTCTGTCAGCAGGGTGATGCAAAGAAATGCCCCAGAATGGAGGCCAGTACAACCCGTGTAGCCAGGACAGTGTACAACCCGTGTAGCAGGGTGATGCAAAGAAATGCCCCAGAATGGAGGCCAC
>NW_007004869.1:0-718 GCF_000164805.1 Carlito syrichta
CCTCTGAATCTTCAGGGAGGCGAATTTGAGTGATTTCTCCCACACTTCTCACTTAGCTGCTGTGTGATATTAAAGTATTTCTCCATTATAATAGCTGTATCAGTTTTGGTTTTTCTGGGCAGTGGGCATAAGAACCCAGCTTATCTATAGCATTTCCTCTGTGCACACATCCCTGGTAGCTCATCTTATGTCCAAAAGTCCTTTTTCTATAAGAGCCCACCCTAATGGCCTCATTGAGGTGTAATTACCTCATTTAAAGGTCTCATCTACAAATGCAATTGTACAGTTCAGCCCATACCAACCATCTATCCTAAGGTTCTTATTTCAAAACACTGTGGCCAAATGCAGACTTCTGGGGAGAAAATTATTTTATTTTAGGACAGAGGTGCACAGTTCAACCCATACCAACCATCTATCCTAAGGTTCTTATTTCAAAACACTGTGGCCAAATGCAGACTTCTGGGGAGAAAATTATTTTATTTTAGGACAGAGGTGCACAGTTCAACCCATACCAACCATCTATCCTAAGGTTCTTATTTCAAAACACTGTGGCCAAATGCAGACTTCTGGGGAGAAAATTATTTTATTTTACGACATTTTAAACATACTTTTAAGTAGGATACATACTGCACTACATACTGAATGACATTAATAATATTTTCCTATAGATAATTATACCTGGAAAAGCTAGTTAACAAAATTTTAAAAATATTATTTC
>NW_007004870.1:0-771 GCF_000164805.1 Carlito syrichta
AAGGATGCCCTGGGATGGAGGGCACCACATCCCGTGTAGCTGGGATCATGGGCGCCACCATGTGTGACACCAGTGTTTGCGTTCTGGGTAGCGACGAAGTCTCACTACATGTCCCAGGTTGGTCTTGAACTCATGGGCTCCAGCGGTCTCCCGCCTTGGCCTCCCAAAGCCACAACCCTATTGTCTTCTGATCCATCATCTTTCAGCAACTTTAGGTCAAAGTGTGGGGCCCTCTTCCCATATGATCTCTGTCTGTTCACGATGATCCCTACTCCATACACAAATGGATCCTCTTCTTTTTTTCCATTTTTCCTTTTTTTTTTGAGTCAGACTGTCACTCCGTTTCCCAGCCTGGAAGTCGGGGGCTCTTTTTCGGCCACCGCAGCCTCGGTCAGCTGGGCAGTGGCAAGCCTTTCCCTGGCCTTCTGAGGAACGGGAAAGACAGGCACGCACCATCACGCACAGCTTCCTTGGGTAGGAATGCAGAGATGAGATCTTGCCAATGTACTTGGGCGAGTCTTGGCCTGTGGGCTGGGGATGGATGCTGGCCTTGGCCTCCCAAAGCACTGGGATGATGAGGCTGAGCCCCGAGTCAGGCCTCTATCCTTCATTGAAAAGGAACCCGACGCCTGGCATGGCGGGTCATGCCTGGAATCTGAGCACTCTAGGAGGTCTTGGCAGGAGTATTGCATGAGCCCAGGAGCCCAAGCCAACACGGCCCATGCAGGCAGACTCCGTATCCACATCAATCAAAACCAAGTGTCTGGAGTC
>NW_007004871.1:0-8930 GCF_000164805.1 Carlito syrichta
CTATTAGCCAGCCATCTAGTTGAATCAGCTAACCAATCTGCTGACTAATCCTCAACCTGTCAGCTGAAAAGTTAGTTCAGCTAACTTGTCAGCCAACTAGTTAGGACAGGTAAAAAGTTTGCCAACTAATCGGCCAACTAGTTAGTTCAGCAAACCAGCATGACAACCAGTTAACCGAGCTAACTAGTGGGCCAATTCATCAGTCAACTAGTAGACCCAGCTAACTAGTCGGAGGATATATTTGCCAACTTGTTAAGCCAGCTAACAAGTCTGCTGAGTAGTCAGTCAATGAGTTAAACCAGCTAACTTTTTGGCTGACTAGTCAGCCAACAAGTTTGTCACCTAGTTAACTCATTAACCAACTAGTTATGACAGCTAATTTACTCGTTTACCAACTAGTCAAAACAGATAACTCGTCAACCAACTCTTTAAATCAGCTAGCTATCTCGTTAGCAACAATTTAAGTCAGCTAAGTCTGCTGGGTAAACAGCTAGCAAGTTAACTCAGTTAGCTAGACAACTAGCTAATTAGTTATCAAGCTCAATAGCTAACTAATTAGCTAGCTTTTAAAGTCAGCAACTTATGTCTGCTACCTAAGTAGTTAGCTAATTAGTTAAGTCAGCTAGTTATTCAGCTAGTGAAATAGTTAGCTACACATTTAATTCAGGTAGTTAAGTCAGCTAGCTAACTACTTAAGCCAGTCAGTTAAGTCAACTAGCTAAGTAGTTAAGTCAGCTAGCAAAGTCAGCTAATTAAGTAAGCTTTCTAATTTAGTCAGCTTCTTAAGACAGTTAGCTAGTTAGCAAATGGGTTAAGTCAGCAGGTTGAGTCAGGTAGTTTGCTAGTTAAATGAAGGGTTAAGTCAAACGGGTTGAGTCAGATGGTTGAGTATGCTAGCTAGCTAGATAGCTAACAAGTTATGTAAGATGCATGAGTCAGATAGCTAGCTAGATATCTAACGAGTTAAAAAAGCTGGTTGAGTCAGCCAGCTAGCTTGTTAGCTAACGAGTTAAGTCAGATAATTAAGACAGCTAGTTAGCACATTAGATAACGAGTTAGCTCACTAGTTAGCTAGTTGGTTAAGTCAGCTGGCTAGCCAGCTGGCTAGCTGATAAGTCACCTAGTTAAGTCAGCTGGCTGGTCAGTAGGTTAGCTAGGTAGTTAGGTAGTTAAGTCTGCTGGCAAGCCAGGCGACTATATAGGTAGGTAGCTAGTTAAGTCACCTGACTAGCCATCCAGCATCTAGTTATGTCAGCTATTTAAGTCAGCTGGCTATCAAGCCAGCTATCTAGTTAAGTCTGCTGGCTAGACAGCTGGATACTTCATTAAGGCAGCAAGTTCAGTAATCTGGCTAGGCTGCTGGATAGCTAGGTAGGTATGCAATTAAGTCGGCTGGCTAGCCAGCTGGCTAGCTAGTTAAGTCAGTTAGTTAAGTCAGCTGGCTAGTCAGCTTGCTAGCTAGTTAGCCAGCTCGTTATGTCAGCTATATAGCCAGCTGGCTAGATAGTTGTCACCAATAATGTCAGCTGACTAGCCTGCTGGCTAGCTAGGTAGCTTGTTTTTTATTCAGCTGGCTTGACAGCTGGCTAGCTAGATATGTCACCTACTTAATTTAGCTGGATAGACAGGTGACTAGCTGTGTAGCAAGCTAGTTAATTCACCTGGCTAGAAAGCAGGCCAGCTAGATAACACAGCTAGTTAAGCCAGCTGACTAGCTACGTAGTGACCTAGTTAAGTCAGTTCTCTATCCAGCTTGCTAGCTAATTCAGTCTTCTAGTTAAGTCAGATGGCTATCCAGGTGGCTAGACAGGTAGAGAGCTAGATAACTCAGCTGGCTAGCCAGTTGTATAAATAGTTAATTCAGCTAGTTTTGTCACCTAGCTGGCCAGCTTCCTAGCTTGTTAATCAAATAGTTATGTCAGCTGGATAACCAGTTGACTAGCAAGTTACATCACCTCCTTAAGTCAGTTGGCGAGCCAGCTCACTAGGTAGTTAAAACGCTAGTTAAGTCAGATGGCTAGACAGCTAGACAGGTGGCTAGATAGTTATATCAGCTAGTTATTTCAGCTAGCTAGGTAGCTAGCTAATTAAGTAAGCTAGTTATGTCAGCTATCTGGCTAGTTAAGTCAACTAGATAAGTCAGCTAGCTAGCTATATAGTTAGCTAGGTAACTAACTAGTTATTCAGCTTGTAAAGTCAGCAAGCTAGCTAGGTAGCTAGCTAGTTAAGTCAGCTAGTTAAATCAGCTGCCTAGCTGGGTAGCTAACTACTTAAATCAGCTGTCTAGCCAGCTAGCTAGCTAGTTAGGTCAGCTAGTTAAGTAAGCTCGCTAGCTAGTGGTATAGCTAGGTAGCTAGATAGTTAAGTCAACTGTCAAGAATGCAGGATAAGTATGTAGCTAACTAGTTAAGTCAGCTGGCTAGCCACCTGGCTAGCTAGTGATGTCAGCTAGTTAAATCAGCTGGTTATTCAGCTGGCTAATGAGTTAAATCACTTAGTTGAGTCAGCTTGCTAGCCAGCTGGCTAGCTGGTTAAGTCTGCTAGTTAATACAAGTGGCTACCCTTCAGCTAGCTAGGTAGCTAGCTAATTATGTCAGCTGGCTAGCCAGCTGGTTAGCTGGTTACATCAGCTAGTTAAGTCAGCCTGCTAGCCACCTGGCTAGGTAGGTAACTAGATAATAAAGTCAGCTGGCTAGAGGACTGGCTTGCTAGGTAAGTCAGTGAGTTAAGGGAGCTATTTAGCTGGCTGGCTAGTTAGGTGCCTAGCAAATTAAGCCAGCTGGCTAGACAGAGGAATATCTAGTTAGGTCAGCTAGTTAAGTCAGCTGGATAGCCGGCTGGCTAGCTAGGTGTCTGGTATGTTAAGTCAGCTGGTTAGCAGGCTGGTCAGGTAGGTGGCCAGCTAATTAAACTGGCTGGCTAGCCGGCTGAGCAGCAGGGTGGCTGGCTAGTTAAGCAGGCTGGCTAGCCAGGTTGCCAGCCTGCTAGCAAGCTAGCCGGCTGCCTTGGCAGCTAGCCAGCCAGGTAGCTAGCTAGTTAAGCCATCTGGTTAGTGTTCTAGCCAACCGGGAGGCTAGCTAACTAAATCAGCTGTCTTGCCTGCTAGCCAGCCATCTACCTCGTCAGCTAGTTAATTCAGCTAGGTAGCCAGCTAGCCTGTTAAGTCAGCTAGCTAGTCAGCTAGCTAGTCAGCTAGCTATTTAAGTCAGCTAGCCAGCTAACTAGCCAGTTAGCTAGCTAGTTAAGTCAGCTGATAGACAGCTAGACAGCTTGTTTGCTAGCTAGATGTCAGCAAGATAGCCAACTAGCTAGTCAGCTAGCTAGTTAATTCAGCTAGCAAATTAGCTAATTAATTAGCTATCTAGTCGACTAGCAAATCAGCGAGCTGGTCAGCTAATTAGTGGGCTTGCTCATGCTCTATCAGGAAAGCTAACTAGTCAGCTCCCTTGCTTGTCTACAATTCATTAAATTAGTTGGCTCGCTCGCAAGCCAACAGGTAGCTAACTAGTCGCCTTGCTCATCAGCTGAATAGTTAAGTCAGTTCACCAGTTGGCTCACTTGCTGGCTCACTAGTTAAGGCAGCTCACTCATCAGCTCACAAGCCAGCCAATTAGCTAAGTCGGCTCACCTGTCGGCTCACTTGCCAGCCGACTTGTGAATTCTTCTGACTAGCCGGCTCACTCACCTGCCAACTAAATTTGGCTGACCAGTGAGCTCACTCTCTGGCCGACTAATTAAGTCAGCTAACCAGTCGGCTCACTCACAGACAAACAAGATAAGCCAACTCACCTGTCGGCTCACTCGCTGGCCGACTAGTTAAGTTAGCTAACCGGTCTGCCAACTAACCGGCCAACTAGATAAGTTAGCTAACTGATCGGTCAACTAGTCGACCAACTTGTAAGCTGACAAGTTAGATCATCTAAATAGTCAGCCGACAAGTTAGGTTAGCTAACCTGTCGGCCAACTAGTAGGCAGACTAGCATGGTCAGCAGACCAGCAGGCAACAAGTTAACCTTGCTGACTAGTGGGCCCAACTCGTTAGTCAGCTAGTTAACCCAGCTAACTAGTCGGCGAAATAGTCGGCTGACTTGCTAAGCCAGCTAACAATTCGGTCAAGTAGTCAGCCTATGTGTTAAACAAGCTAAGAAGTCCGCCTACTCATCAGCCAAAAATTTAAGTCACCTTGCTAAGTCCTTAACAAACTAGTTAAGACAGCTAGTTAACTCATTTACCAACGAGTTAAAACAGTTGGCTAACTCATTAACCAACTCATTAAGTCAGCAAGCTATCTCGTTATCCAATGAGTTAAGTCAACTACCTAAGTCAGCTATCTAACTAGCTAGCTAGCTAAGTCAGCTAGCTCACTACAAAGCTAACTATTTAAGTCAGATACTTAAGTCTGCTACCTAACTTGTTAGCTAAATATTAAATCACCTAGTTATTGAGCTAGTTAAATAGTTAGCTAACTATTTAATTCAGGTAGTTAAGACAGCTAGCTAACTAGTTATGTCAGCCAGTTAAGTCAGCTATCTAAATAGTTAAGTCAGCTACCTAAGTCAGCTAGTTAAGTCAGTTTTTTAATTTAGTCAGCTGGATAAGACAGCTACCTAGCTAGTGAGCTAATGGGTTACAACAGCAGGTTGAATCAAGTTGTTAGCTAGTTAATTAATGGATTAAATGAGTTGACTGAGTCAGCTAGCTAGCTAGTTAACTAATGTGTTGGCTCAACTGATTGAGTAGGCTAGCTAGCCTGTTAGCTAATGAGTTAAGTCAGCTGGATTTGTAAAATAGCTAGATAGTTTGCTAATGAGTTAAGTCAGCTGGTTGTGTCAGCTAGCTAGCTCATTAGCTAACGAGTTAAGTCAGATAATTAAGTCACATAGCCAACACGTTATATAATATGGAAGCTAACTAGTTAGCCAGGTGGTTAAAGCAGCTAGCAAGCTAGTCAGCTAAATATTTAAGTCAGCTTATTAGCTAGGAATATAGCTAGTTACCTGCCAATTTAAGTCAGCTGGTTAGCTAGGTAGCTTGCTAGTTAGATAAATATACAAGTCAGCTGGCTATCTAGATAGCTAGCTAGTTAAGTCAGCTAGTTAAGTCAGCTGGCTAGCCAGCTGGCTAGATTTGTAGTGAGCTAGTTATGTCAGTTAGCTAGCTAGCTGGTTAGCTGGTTAATTCAGCTAGATTAAAGAACTGGCTGGCCAACTCGCAAGGTACTTATCTAGATAGTTAAGTCAGCTAGATAGATACCTGCCTAGCTAATGATGTCAGCGAGTTAAGTCAGCTGGCTAGCCAACTGGCTAGCTGGTTAAGACAGTTAGTTTAGTCAGCTGTCTAGCCAGATTGCTACATAGGTAGCTAACTAGATAAGTCGGCATGCTAGCCAGCAGACTAGCTGTTCAATGCACCTAGTTAATTCAGCTTGCTAGCCAGCTAGCTAGGTATTTAGCAAGATAGATAAGTGAGCTGGCTAGCCAGCTTACAAGCTTATATCAGCTAGGTAAGTCAGCTGGCTAGTCAGCTGGATAGGTAAGTAGTCAGCTTGTCTAGTCATCTAGCTAGCCAGCTGACTAGCTGGTTAAGTCAGCTAGTTAAGTCATCTGGCAACCAGCTCACTAGCTAGTTAAGTCAACTCATTAAGTCAGTTGGCTATCCAGCAGGTTAGGTAGTTAAAAGGCTACGTTAAGACAGATGGCTAACCATCTGGCTAGCTAGGTATTTCAGCTAGTTAAGACAGCTGGATAGGTAGGTAGGTAGCTGGTTAAGTCAGCTAGTTAAGTCAGCTTGCTAGCTAGTTAAGTCAGTGAGTTTAGTCAGCTGGCTAGCCAGCTGGCTAGCAGGGTGGCTAACTAGTTGAGTCAGCAGGCTAGACAGTGAGCTAGCTAGTTAAGTAACCAGGTTAAGTCAGCTCACTAGCCAGTTGGTTAGCTAGGTAGCTAGGTAGGTAAGTCAACTGGAAATCCAGCGGGTTAAGTCGGTATTCTGCAATTTAAGTCAGCTGGCCATTGAGCTGACTAGCTAGGTAGCTAGGAAGTTAGGTCAGCCTGCTAGCCAGATGCCTAGCTAGATAATTCACCTAGTTATGACAACCAGCAAGACAGCTGGCTAGCTAGGTAGCTAGATAGTTAAGTCTGCTGTCTAGCCTGCTGGTTAGCAATTTAAGTCACCTAGTTAAGTCAGCTGGCTATCCAGCTGGCTAGCTAGGTAGCTTGCTAATTAAGTGAGCTGGCTAGACAGCTGGCTAGCTACTTAAGTCAACAAATTAAATCCACTGGCTAGCCACTTGGCTAGCTATATAGCAAGATAGTTAATTCAGCTGACTAGCAAGCAGGCCAGCTATTTACGTCAGGTAGTTAATTCAGTTGGGTAGTCAGCTGGCTAGCTAGGTAGTGAGCTACTTAATCAGTTGGCTAGCCAGCTAGCTACCTAATTAAGTCAGCTAGTTAAGTAAGACAGCTAGCCAGCAATCTAGCTAGGTTGAGAGTTAGTTAAGTCAGTTGGTTACCCAGCTGGCTAATGAGTTATGTCAGCGAGTTGAGTCAGCTGTCTAGCCAGTTGGCTAAATTGTTAAACCAACTAGTTAATTCTGCTAGCTAGCAAGCTGGTTAGCTAGGTAGCAAGCTAGTTAAATCAGCAAGCTACCCAGCTGACTAGCTAGTTACGTCAGCTAGTTAATTCAGCTGGCTTCCCAGCTGGTTATCTAGATAGCTAGCTAGTGAGTCAGCTGGCTCACAGGCTGGCTAACTGGGTAAATCAACGAGTTAATTCAGCTGGTCAGCCAGCAGTATAGTTAGTTAAGTCAGCTAGTTAAGTCAGTTGGCTAGCCAACTGGCTAGCTGATTAAGTCATCTAGTTAAGTCAGCTGGACATAAAGTTACTAGCTAGGTAGCTAGCTAGTGAAGTCATTTAGTTAAGTCAACTGGCTAGCTAGGTAGCTAACTAGTTAGGAGAGCTAATTACATCAACTGGCTAGCTAGTTAAGACTGTTAGTTTAGTTAGCTTGCTAGCCAGCTGCCTATCAGGGTAGTTACCTTGTTAATTTTGCTGGCTACCCAGCTGGCTAGCTAGTTAAATCACCTCGTTAAGTCCATTCGCTGACCAGCAGGTTAGCTAAGTAGTTAAGTAGATAAGTCAGCTGGCAAGCAAACGGGCTATGTAGGTAGGTAGCTACTTAAGTCAGCTGTCTAGTCTATAGGCTATCTAGTTATGTCAGCTAGTTAAGTCATCTGGCTGTTCAGCTGTCTAGCTCGGTAGATAGGTATTTAAGTCTGCTGGCTTGCCTGCTGGCTACATCGTTAAGTCAGCTAATTAAATCAGCTGGTTAGGCTGCTGGCAGGCTAATTAGCTAGGCAATTAAGTCAGGTGGCTAGACAGCTGGTTAGGTATTTAAGTCAGTTATTTTTGTCAGGTGGCTAACAAGCTGGTTAGCTAGTTAAGTCAGCAGGTTAATTCAGTTGTCTAGCCAGCTGGCTAGCTAGTTAAAGTCTATTTTCATCAGATAGGCAGCCAGCTGGATCGCTAGATATTTCAGGTAGTTACATCCACTAGCTAGCTAGGAAGCTAGCTAGTTAAGTCAGCTAGATATGTCAGCTAGCTAGCTAGTTAAGTCAGCTAGTTAAGTCACCTAATAACATGAGAGCTAGCTAGGTAGCAAGCTAGATAAACCAGCTACTTAAATCAGCCAGTTAGCTAGGTAGCTAGCTAGTTAAGTCAGCTAGTTAAGTCAGGTGCCAGCTAGTTTAGTCAGCGAGTTAAGTCACCTGGATAGACAGTTGCATAGCAGTATAGCTATCTAATTAATTTATCTGGCTAGCCAGCTTGTTAGCTACTTAAGTCACCTAGTTAAGTCAGCTCACTTGCCAGCAGGTTAGCTAGGTACTTAGGTAGTTAAGTCAGCTGACAAGCCAACAGTCTATGTAGGTAGGTAGCTAGTTAAGTCAGCTGGCTAGTCATAAGGTGTCTAGATATGTAAGCTGATTAGTCAGCTAGTTATTCACCTGTCTAGCTAGGTAGCTAGCTAGTTAAGTCTGTTGGCTAGTAAGCTGACTACTTCGTTAAGTCAGCTATCTATGTCAGCTGGCTAGGTAGGTAGCTGACAATTAAGTCAGCTGGCTATCCAGTTGGCTAGCTAGTTAATTCAGCTAGTTAAGTTAGTTGGCATGACAGTATGCTAGCTAGGTAGCCACCTAACTATGTCAGTTGTCTAGTCTGCTGGCTAGGTAGTTAAATGACCAAGTTAAGTCAGAAGACTAGCCAGTTGGCTAGCTAGGTATCTTGCCAGTTGTCAGCTCGCTAGACAGCTTGCTAGCAAGATAAGTCACCTAGTTAATTCAGCTGGATAGCCAGCTGGTTAGCTATGAAGCAAGCTACTTAATGCAACTGGCTAGAAATCAGGCCAGCTAGTGAAAACAGTTAGTTAATTCAGTTGGCTAGCCAGCTGACTATCTAGGTAGTGACATAGTTAAGTCAGTTGGCTAGCCAGCCTGCTAGCAAATTAATTCATCTAGGTAAGAAAGCTAGCTATCCAGATGGCTAGAGAGATAGAACTAGTTAAGTCAGCAACTAGCCTGTTGGATAATTAGTTAAGCGAGCTAGTTTAGCCACCTGGCTAGCCAGCAGCCTAGCACGTTAATCCAGTAACTGATTAACCAGCTGGCTAAACAGCTGGATAGCTAGTTAAGTTACCTCATTAACTCAGTTGGCTAGCCAGCTCGCTAGCTAGTTAAAAAGTTAGTGAATTCAGATGGCTAGACAGCTGTCTGCCTAGTTATTTCAGGTAGTAAAGACAACTGGCTAGCTAGGTAGCCAGCTATATAAGTCAGCTAGTTATGTCAGCTAGCTAGCTAGTTAAGTCAGCTAGTTAAGTCAGCTAGCTAGCTAGATAGCTAGCTTGGATGCTAGCTAGTTATTTCAGCTAGAAAAGGCAG
>NW_007004872.1:0-791 GCF_000164805.1 Carlito syrichta
ATTCAGACGGCACTAATAAGGCAAGTAGTATCAGACGGCACTATCAAGGCAAGAACGATCAGACAGCACTTAAAAGGCTAGTATGATCAGACGGCACTAATAAGGCAAGGAGTATCAGATGGAACTAATAAGGCAAGGAATATCAGATGGCAGTAATAAGGCAAGGAGTATCAAACGGCACTAATAAAGCAAGGAGTATCAGACGACACATATAAGGCAAGAAGTATCAAACAGCACTTATAAGGCAAAGAGTATCAGACGGCACTAATGAGACAAGGAGTTTCAGATGGCAGTAATAAGGAATGGAATATCAAACGCCACTATTAAGGCATGGAATATCAGATGGCACTAACAATGCAAGTAGTATCACACGGCACAAATAGGCAAGTAGTATCAGATGGCACTAACAAGGCAACTAGTGTAAGACGACACTAAGAAGTCAAGTATTATCAGACGTCACAAAGAAGACAAGCAGTGTCAGACGACACTAAGAAGGCAAGCAGTATGAGATGAAACTACGAAGGGAAGTAGTATCAGAAGACACTAAGAAGGCAAGTAGTATCAGATGGCACTATAAAGACAAGTAGTATCAGACGACACTGTGACAGGAAGTAGTATCAGACGGCACTAAGAAGGCAAGTAATATCAAACGACACTAAGATGGCAAGTAGTATCAGATAGAAAAAAGATGGCAAGCAGACCAGACGGCACTAAGAAGGCAAGTAGTATCAGACGACATTTGAAGGCAAGTAGTATCAGACGACACTAAGAAGGCAAGTATTATCAGACGA
>NW_007004873.1:0-592 GCF_000164805.1 Carlito syrichta
TTTGCTTATAGAGTGTATGTTCTTTTCCATGTTAACGCACTCTCCATTAAATAAAGTTATTCTAGCAAGGTGTATAATACCCATAACATAATCTAATAAATTACTCTTATGCTTAATGTTAGGGTAAATTGTCTTCAACTATCATCATCTTGTAGCTCAGGGAGGACAGATCCAACATCTCTATGACCTTCTTCTTCAAATTCAGATTACCTTCCTGAGTCATTCAAATGAGAAAACTGGCCTAAAGTGGAGTCAGAGGAATCGACAGGGGGACTTGGCAGACATTACACAGAGGCAGCCTATCCTGTCTCCATAGCCATGCTCTTAAGGTCTTCTGTGATTCCACAAACAGCTGGAATTATTTTCTTTAGTTTCTCTAATCAGATCATTCAATGACAGAACACACATACAGAATCCTTACTAGGTGATAGCTAATCAGTTTACCTGGAAAATATCTGCAAAGAGCAAAGTATGACTGTTCCCCCTCTTTAGAGTCACTATGGTATGAAGTACTAATAAAAAAGAACAAAATCATGAATTTCGCTGCAACCTGGATGGAACTAGAGTCTATAATACTGAGTGACCTCTCACA
>NW_007004874.1:0-521 GCF_000164805.1 Carlito syrichta
AAGGATGGAAAGGAAAGGAATGGTATTGAGAGGAATGGAATGGAAATGAATAGAACGGAAAGGAGAGGAAGCTACTGGAATGTAATATAGTGGAATGCAATGAAATGGAGATGAATGGTGGAGAGGAATGGAATGGAAAGACATACAATGAAATGGAATTCAGAGGAATGGAATGGAATGGAGTGGAATAGAATGGAATGGATAGAAATGGAATGGAGAGGAATGGAATGGAGTGGAATGGAATCAAATGTAGAAGAATTCAATAGTAAGGTGAAGAAAGAATTGAAAAAGTTTCAATGGAATTTAGAGGAATGGAATGGAAAAGTATGTAATGGATAGAACAGGAAGTGAATGGAATGCAGAAGAGTGGAATGTGATGGAGACAAATGGAATTTAATGAAGAGGAAGGGAATGGAGAAGAGTGGAATGGAATGGAAGGCAATGGAGAGTAATGGAATGGAACGGAATGGAGAGGAATGGAATGGAATCAAGAGGAATGGTGAGGATTGGTGTTGAATGGA
>NW_007004875.1:0-3017 GCF_000164805.1 Carlito syrichta
TGATGGTGAAGCTGCAACAGGTTATCCAGAAGATCTAGCTGAGATTATTGATGAAGGTGCCTACCCTAAACAACAAATTTTCAATGCAGACAAAGTAGACTTCTACAGGAAGCAGACACCATGTAGGACTTTCATAACTAGAGAGAAAAGTCAATGCCTGCCTTTAAAGCTTCAAAGGGTTGACTGACTCTCTTGTTAGGGACTAATGCACCTGATGACTTTACATTGAAACGAATATTTATTTGTTATTTCAAAAAAAGTCAAGGGGCCCTTAGGAATTATGCTAATTCTGCCATGCTTGAGTTCAATAAATGGGACAAAACGGTTTGGATGACAGTACATATGTTTACAGCATGGTTTACCAGTTATTTTAAGCACATTGTTGAGATCCACTGCTCAGAAAAACAAGATTACTTTCAAAATATTACTGCTCATTGACAATTCAGTTGTCACCCAAGAGTGCTGATGGAGACTTCAGCAGAAATCAATCTTGATTTTGTAGCTGCTAACACAACACCCACTCTGCAGCCAGTGTGTCAAGGAGTGATTTTGACTCTCAGGTCTTATGATTTAAGAAAAACATTTTGCAAGGCTATAGCTGCCATAAATAGTGATTCCCTTGATGGAATGGGCAAGGTAAATTGAAAATCTGCTGGAAAGGATTCTCTATTCTAAGAGTCATTAGAGCATTCGTGATTCATGGGAGGGTCAAAATAGGAACATTAACAGGATTTGGAGAATTTGATTGCAGTCCTCATGGATGAGTTGGAGGGGTTCAAAACTTCAGCGGAGGAAATCACTGCAGATGTGGAGGAAAAAACAAGAGAACTAGAACTAGAAAGTGGAAATAGAAGATGGGACTGAGTTGCTGTAATCTCACGGTAAAACTTAAAATGATGAGAGGGTGCTCCTTATGGACAAGCAAAGAAAGTGATTCCTTCCTTCCTTCCTTCCTTCCTTCCTTCCTTCCTTCCTTCCTTCCTTCCTTCCTTCCTTCCTTCCTTCCTTCCTTTCTTTCTTTCTTTCTTTTTCTTTCTTTTTTTTAAAGAAAACAGGACTTATTGAGAAGACAGAAAAAGCTCCCACAGTGGGAGGGGACCCGAGGGTGCTACCTGAAAGAGATGTCTTCAGATGCGATTTGCTCCTGGTGAAGATGCTGTGAACACTGTTGAAATGTCAGCAATAGATTTAGAATATAGCATCAAATTAATTTATAAAGCAGAGGCAGAGTTTGAGAAGACTGACTTTATTTTTGAAAGAAGTTCTTGTGGGTAAAAAGCCAATCACATGCTACAGATACATATTTCATGAAAGGAAGAGTCAGCAATCCATGTGACAAACTTTATTGTCTTATTTTAATAAGTTGCCATAATGACCCCAGCTTTCAGCAACTACCACCCTCATCAGTCAGCAGTCATCAACATTGAGGCAAGATCCTTAACCAGCAAAAAGATTACAACTCACTGAAGGATCAGATGATCCTTAACTTTTTTGATCAATAAAATATTTTAAATTAAGGTATGTGCATTGTATTTTTATGTGTAATGTTGATGAATACTTACTAGAATACAGTATAGTATAAAAATAATTGTTATATGCACTGAGGAACCAAAAAATTTGTGTGACTTGCTTTATTGCAATCTTCACTTCATTATGGTGGTCTGGAATTGAACCAGTGACATCTCCAGGGTATGCCTGTGATTAAGAAACGTTCTTCCGATTTGGTGATTACATGTCAGGGTGTGGTACAAGATTAGACAGACAGATGAGGAAGACAAGGAGAGTGTGCAAAGGCATCTGATGACCTCTCACTCAGCCCATAGTAAATGTAGCATTTTAAATACATGGAGAAAAGGATTATTCAGTAGATGATTCTGAGATAGCAGATGAATTATTTGGAAAAGAATCCCTTTATCACTCCTAGATCAAAATTCACTTCAGCAGATTAATGAGGTAGGTGTAAGAAAACTTTAAGAACTCAACAGCAGGGGCTGCATGTTGTCTGGCTTCAAGGCAGGAGAGGAGGAACAAGAAATAAGCCACAAAGAAAAATGAGAAAGATTTTTCTGCATGAAAATTTCAAAACTCTCAATATCAAATTGCACCCTAACTGATCTTAACAGATGAATGGCAGCATGTTTCAGCATACTGATATATCAAGGAGTATTACCTTTAATACATGAAAACCCTTAAAATTCAACAAAGGTTTTGAAAATGTCTAAAAGCATGAAAAAACATTCATTCTAAAAGAACTACAAATGTTCAACGAACATTTGAAGAAATGTTCATCCCATTAGAAATGAGGAAATGTAATTTTAAATAATGAGATCTACTTTGGGCTGATCAAATTAGTAAAGATTTTTGAAAGGGGTAATGTCCAGTGTTTGCAAGGTTATGGAAAAGCAGTAATTCTTACATATTGTGTATATGATTTTCTGGAGGATGCCTTGACAATGTGAATTAAAAGTTTGCCATTATTCATGATCTATGACCCATGTAAATTAGAGAATCGCAAAGAGCTGGATGTACAAGGAGTCTCTATGTGATGTGCTCTTTAATAGTGAAAAATGAAAAACAGGATAAATATCCAATGAGAACAAATGAGTTAAATAAATTGTGCTCCATTAAAAGTAATGGAATACTAAGTAGTCATTAATAATTACATTCTCAGAAACTGCTTAAGCATATGCAGTAACATTCACAATGTATTAAATGATAAAAGTAGGCTACAAAATGTTACATGCTTTACAATTTCAGTGCTACAAAATTGTATGTATACTGAGATAAAAGATAGATGGGTATACAGTGGTTATCTTCCAATTTCAAGAATACAAGTAATTTTTCTTTTCTTTTTTTGATTCTTTCAAAATTTACACAATGACATTGTGTTCCTTAAATACAAGTCATAATAAAATAGTGTTGACAGCTCTATAAGGGAGGCCCATCTGACCAGTGCTTCCAAGCCAGAATGAAGTGCAACCATCAAAGAAAGAAGCTCCGGGAAAACTGGATGTCTT
>NW_007004876.1:0-3254 GCF_000164805.1 Carlito syrichta
ATCTTTGAAGAGCAAGCACCTTTTTAATGACACTCATCCCTTCTTAATTGCCACACTGCTTAATGTCTGTAACCCTCCAGGCCACCACAACAAGCTTCAGGAGTGGGAGCACATCTCGTTCACTGCTGTGTTTCCAATGCTTAACATAGTGCTAGCATGGTAAGAATTCAATGAACGCTGCATGGAAGCGCAATGGATGGATGGATGGATGGATAGCCGGGCTTCCTTGACCAGGAACCAGGAATAACTTCACCTCTGGATCTCTCTTTCTTCGGGTCTGAATTAAACATCAATTCATTGGATGAGTACAGAGTTCAGCAAGGCAACGAATAATGGCACGGGCAAGGGCACAGAGGTGGGAAAAAGCTGGTGGTGAGCAAATTGAGGAGTATGTCATGGTTCCGGTGAAACACTAGTCAGCAAAGCTCCTGGTCAGGCAGGGAGATGCTGAGGATCTGCAGACAGGGGCCTGAAGCATCCCGAGAAGGTAAGCAGCCAAGGAAAGTCAAGGGACCAGAACCGTGTCCCACCCCCGCCCGACTCATACCTCCTCCTCCTCATCTCCAGAGTCAGACTCAGAGTCCACCGGCACCTCGTCATCTTCTCCGGCTACACCGCCCTCCGTGAGCCTCTCGCCGCAACCGCCGCTTCTGGCAGCGAGCACGGAGGGCCTGTGGCCCCTTTTCTGCAACCGCCTCGGTGTCACTGCGCATGTGCCACGCATCACTTTCCTTTCAGAAGCCTGCTTCCAGAGTTTTTCTTTTCAGATTTGTGCATGCTGCGCTTCCAGCAGTTTGTCAGTTGCTATTCAGGCTGTCTTACCTTGGCATTGGTTTTCACGGACGTTTGTGCTCACTGGTTTCTTCTCGGGACAGACTTGATTCTCTGTCTTTTCACCCGTGGGTTTCTTTAATTCTGGGAACATGACCTCACCTCTGATGACTCACGAAAAGTTGTCGACATTTTAGCTTGTTTTACTTTTTACTTGTGGATGGGATGTAGTAGGAACTTCCAGTTTCTTATCTGTTGGAATAAAAAGCGGAAATCTCAGTTTCAAATATTGTTTTCCTTTCTCAAAATAAACTGTAATTGTATGATTTTTACCATTCTTAAATTGTGGAATCCAAATTAAACAAATGTTAATTTATTGCTTTTTCTGTTTCATATTGTTCTTATTTCTTTAATGCACAAAATGTTACAGATAAAATGCCTAGTCTGTTCCAAAAGCTTCTCTTTCTTTTCTTCCAGGAGTGACCACTGACCTACACTTGCTGGACATCATTCTCATGAGTAGGAGTAATTAATGTATTTTCATACTTTCACTGCATTGCAACATTTTTTAAAAAACAGTATTTTGTTTTAAAGTTTACAAAAAAGATTTTTGTATGTTTAATGTGTACTCTTTTTCAACTTAACATTTTAATCTTATTTCTGACATATAAATTATATATTAAAATCTAGTTTAATCATTTAAATGATGCATAGCATATCATTCTATGAATACTTTTCAAAAACCCATTCATTTAAGTGTATATTAAAGGTCTAAAATGTATCTTACTTTCAAATGCAAAAGATGAATATAATCTTAGAACTTGGTCATATATGATGCCATGCAAAAGGTCAATAGACTTCAAAATATGAAATGTTACATTTCTGAGCATATCATAATAATACTAAATGAAATGAGGAGGAAATTCACTTAAATATTGAAAACAAAAGCATCTCTGCTGAATAAGGACTAGGTAAAAAATATCTAACAACAATTGGATAATTTTAGAAGAATGCATATTAATTAAATCATAGAAAAGTATTGACATGATGTAGACAAAGCACATTATAAAAAATCCAAAGTCCTAATTTTTCTGGCAACTACAAGTGATAAATATAAATAACTGAAATTCAACACGAGATGATAGAAAAAATACTGAAACTCAAAGCCAAATTTTAAAAACAGGAATGAATGAATAAAGACTGAGAAAAAATTTAATGAACAAAGTTTCAGAAAAATTTGTAAATAAATCTTACAATTGGAAGTAAACAAAACATTTAACTCGTAGGATATAATGTGGAAAGAATGAAAAACTATATAAAATTATAAATGACAGGTGAAAAATAACCATTTTAAGTGAAATTAAAATAAATATTAAATAACATTTCTTAAACTGATTTATTTAAAACATATTGATAAAAGTGGCAAATATATAATAGTAAAGAGGATGCTGACTGACTATAAAAGAGCAATATGAAAAAATTTTAGAGGTGATAGAATTGTTCTCCATCATGATTCTGGTGATAGACACATGAATATGTACATTTGTCAGAACTCATGGAAATGTAATACCACAGCAAATTGTACCATTATATAAAATTCTAAGAAAACTCAACCAGAATGCTAGAAGAGACCCAAGTGAAATAATAACTATAATTAATGAACCGTGCAGTATTACAAGTAAATAACAAAATCATGTGGGTAGGGTTGGGAAAGAAAAGGACTAACCTAATTCACTTTGGAAAATATAATCTTGGCTGGATCCTGTGAGAGTAAAAACAAGGGTGTAAGAATGAATGAATGAACTCTGAAACATGGCCTTGCTCCTCTACCACGGTATGTGTCCTAGTAGACATCTACTTGGAGAAAAAAAATAACTTCTTTAGATTTGTACAGAGGTATAGTCCATTTGTGAAAATATATCCATGGGTGGTAAAAAATGTTATTTGGGGTAATGGTGCCCTTGAATAAAATGGGAAAAATTACTTTTTATGCATCATGGCATAGGAAAGATTGCCTAAGTATGCAATTGATAAAAATATGATTATAGGAAATATCAATATGTGATTAAATATTAACCTATAAGTAAACGAAATATTGGAACAGAGACCCCCCAAGGATACCTTAAATGACAGATTTCTTTTTCAAAATTCTCCATGCATATTAGCAGATAAAATTTTCCAATTAATCCTAAAACCAAGGCTTTCTTTATGTTTGTTTAAATTGATACTTCAAGTGCTGTCTATAGAAGAAAATTCTGAAAGAAAATATATAAAAATATTAATAGGTGCTATGTATGAGTATAGATTTACAGATGCTTGTGATTCCTTACTTTCCAAATTTTCTACATATTGAGACAAGAATAACAAATATATATTTAAAGAGTAGATTCTCAATATTCTTTATAAGAGTATTTCTAATGAATCAATTTAAGAACAAGATTTTTAAAAATCATATGCCTTTACATATTATCATGTAAAATTAT
>NW_007004877.1:0-783 GCF_000164805.1 Carlito syrichta
CGCTATCCAGCCAGCTTGTGAGTCGGCTAGTAAAGTCAGCTACCTATCCACCTAGCTAATTAAGTCAGCTAGCAACTCAGCTAACTATTCAGTTAACTAGTTAAGTCAACTAGATATTCAGCTTGCTACTCAGCTAGCTAGCTGGTCAACTAGATAGTTAAGTCAACTATCCAGCTAACTAGCTAGTTAACCAGCTAATTAACTCAGCTAGATAGACAGCTAGATAACTTGTTTGCTATTTAGTTATGTCAGCTAGATAGCCAGCTAGCTATTCAGCTAGCTCGTTAAGTCATCTAGCAAATCAGCTAGTTATTTAGCTAACTAGTCATCTATCAACTCAGCTAGTTGGTCAGTTAACTAGTGGGCTCACTCAATTTCCGTCAGGTTAGCTTACTAGTCGGCTCTCTCACCTGCCAACCGGTCAGCAAACTAGTTGTCTCGCTCGCCAGCCAACATGTCACCTAACATGTCGGCTCGCTCACAGGCCTGAGGTTAGCTAGCTAGTTGGCTTGCTCGCCATCCAACTAGTTAAGTCAGCTCACCAGTTGGTTCGTTTGCCACCTGACTAGTTAATCAGCTTGCCTGTCACATCACTCGCCACTCGACAAGTTAATTTGGCTGACAGGTCGGCTCACTCGCCAGCCTACTAGTTAAGTCTTCTGATCAATCGGCTCACTCAGTAGCTGACTAAAGTCAGCTAACCAGTCAGCTCACTCACCGGCCAACTAGTTAAATCAGCTGACCAGTTGGCTCAATCGCCAGACGACTAGTTAAGTCAGAAAA
>NW_007004878.1:0-472 GCF_000164805.1 Carlito syrichta
AAGTAGTTCCGTCTGAAACTGCTTGCGTTATTAGTGCCGTGTGATCCTTCTTGTCTTATTATTGTCGTCTGATACTACTTGCCTTATTAGTGCCGTCGGGTACTACTTGCCTTATTAGTTCCGTCTGTTACTACTTGCCTTCTTAGTACCTTGTGATACTACTTGCCTTCTTAGTGTCGTCTGATACTACTTGCCTTCTTAATGTCATCTTATACTACTTGTGTTGTGAGTGCCGTCTGATACTACTTGCATTGTTAGTGCCGTTTGATACTACTTTCCTTATTAGGGCCGTCTGATTCTATTTGCCTTAGTAGTGCCGTCTGATACTACTTGCCTTTTTAGTGCCATCTCATACTACTTACTTATTAGTGCCGTCTTGTACTACTTGCCTTATTGGTGCCGTCTGATACTACTTGCCTTATTAGTGCGGTCTGATATTACTTGCCTTACTGATGTCGTGTTACACTACTTT
>NW_007004879.1:0-715 GCF_000164805.1 Carlito syrichta
CAATCACACGCCAATATTATAGGTATAACTGATATCCTATGTCAGAGGTGATCTTCCAGATGGGCCTTTACAGGCCTCAGCCATGTAGCTATAGATGTTGGCTCCCAACAGTCAATGATTATTCAGGTGGTTGGTTATGAGACACATATTCTATGTTAAAAAGAGAATATTGCTGTGGGGTTATACACAATGATTTTTTGGAAATGTTAGTCATGGAATATTTAGGTGGTTGGCTATGAGACATATATTCTATGTGAAGCAGTGAATATTGAGACAGGGTTTTTTAAGAGGATTTTTTTGATATGAGTAGCACAGTATAAAATGCAGTGGCACGATCATTGTTGGCTGCAGTTCTTAACTCCTGAACTAAAGGGTTCCATTGCTTAGCTGCTTAATTTTACAAATATTAGAGTCCAAACCCATTTCTAGGGTTTATTTCTTTTTTTTCATTTTATATTTTACTTATATATTTTTATTTATATCTTTTGTGAAGATGATGCTTTCCTTGAATTTACTTGTTTCATTTATAAAGATTATGTTGGAGAAAATCTTTATAGATATCCTGGCAGTCTGTGTAAGCTATGAAATAAGAAAATTAGTACCAGATCCTTTACTAATATATGCTATGAAAGGGCCGTAGTGCTTTAAAGCCAATGGTGCGATTCTTACGCGGAAGAGGCTGAATTTTGTATACACCACACAGCTTCTTTTCTAT
>NW_007004880.1:0-1079 GCF_000164805.1 Carlito syrichta
AACAGAGTTGTCCCCATTGAACATGTTAGAAAAGGGTCTCACTAGCATTTCCATTCTTTTTTATGATAGGAAGTATTCCTGTTTGTATGTATTTCTGTCTAATTTGGGTGTTTATTGCTTCTGTCACACACCCAGCATGTATGTGTACAGAAACTATCTGGCCAGACATAAGAGTTTTCCATTATTAGTCATCCCAGCCAGAAGTTTGTTCTGGTGACCAACAAGGCCTGTTTGGTATTGGGCATCTGCTTATGCAACTAAATCTTCTCAATGTACTAAAAGGCTATTTTGGACATATGAAAAGGTTGCATATGCCCAGCTCCCAGCATTATGGAAAAGCACGTGTACCATAGGAATAATCCAGCCAGGACTTTTCCTTCTGCCTAACCCAAGGGGAAATGAACTAGGTATTCCCCTTTATAAAAGTCTCAAAACACGAGATGCTCAATCTCTCGACCAAATTCTTACTATAGGAGGAACCCAGGTTTGGAAAAATGATAAATGGCCACCCCAGAGAATTATAAACACTTGTGGCCCAGCCACATGGGCACAAGATGGGAGTTGGGGATACCACGTGTCTATATATATATATATATATATATATATATATATATATATATATATATATGCTAAATTGCATTATTAGGTTACAAGCTGTCTTAGAAATTATAACTAATCGAACAGTCATGGCTTTTGAGCTTGTTGCTCTGCAACAAGCCCAAATGTGCACAGCTATTTATCAAAACCGCTTAGCTTTGAACTACCTGCTAGTGGAAGAAGAAGTATGTGGTAAATTTAATGGCTCTGACTGTTGTTTGCAAATAGATAATAATAGTAAAGTTATAGCTGATACAGCCACCAATGTTAGAAAGCTTGCCCATGTCCCAGTACAAAAATGACAAGGCGTAAAAATCAGCAATTGGCCAGGCTCGGTGGCTCAGCCTGTAATTCCGTGACTTTGGGAGGCTGAGGTGAGTGGATTGCCTGAGCCTGCGGGTTCGAGACCCGCCTGGGCAACTTGGTGAGACCTCATCTCTACAATAAATCAAAATGAGCCAGGCGTGGTAGCCCGCGCCTGT
>NW_007004881.1:0-742 GCF_000164805.1 Carlito syrichta
CATTAGCTGGACACTTACCTGAACAGTCAGCTAACCAGCCATCTTAACTTGCCAGCCACCTAGCTAGCCAGCCGACTAGCCAGCTGACTTAACTAGATAGCCATCTGGCTAGCCAGCTGACTTAAATAGCTAGCCATCTAGCTAGCCAGCCGGATAGCCAGCTCACTTAACTTGCTGACTTTACCAGTTAGCCAGACGGCTAGCTAGCTCACTTAATTAGATAGCTACCTATCTAGCCAGGTGGCTAGCCAGCTGACTAAACTAACTGATATAACCAGCTAGATACCTAGCTAACCAGCTGACTTAACTAGAAGACTTAACTAGCTACCTACCTAGCTAGAAAGCTAAATGGCCAGTAGAGTTTACTAGCTTACTTTACCACCTAGCCAGCTGGATGGCCAGCTTAATTAACTCTCTGATTTAACAAGCTAACCAGCTGGCTAGTCAGCTAACTCAACTAGCTAGCTACCTAGCCATCCAGCTAGGAAGTCAGCTGAATTAACTAGCTTATGTAACTAGCTAACCAGCTGGATAGCCAGCTGACTTAACTAGCTTGCTATCTAGATAGCCAGCTTGCTAGCCAGCTGAATTAACTAGTTGGTTTAACCAGCTAGCCAGCTGGCTAGCCAGCTGACTCAACTAGCTGACTTAACTAGTTAGCTAGCTGTCTAGCCAGCTGACTTAACTAACCCTCTACCTGGCTAGATACCTGGCTAGAAAGCTGACATAACTACCTGACTTA
>NW_007004881.1:2085-3075 GCF_000164805.1 Carlito syrichta
AGCTAGCAGGATAGCCAGCTGAATTAACTAGGTGCATTGAACAGCTAGCCTGCTGGCTAGTATGCTGACTTATCTGGGTATCTATCTAGATAGCCAGCTGGTTAAACAGGTGACTAAACTAGCTGTCTTAACTAGCAAGCCAGTTGCCTAGCCAGCTGAATTAACTCGCTGACATCACTAGCTAGCCATGTAGCTATCTAGCTGACTTAACTATCTAGTTAATTACCTTGCAAATTGGCTAGCCAATTATTTTATCTAGCTGAATTAAACAGCTAACCAGCTAACTAGACAACTGACTTAACTAGCTCACCACCAAGCTAGCCAACTGGCTAGCCAGCTCATTAACTAGCTGACTTAACTTACTAACAGCCTAGATAGCCAGCTTACATAAATAGATAGCTAACTAGCTAACTCTGTAGCTAGCCAGCTGACTTAAATTGCTAGCTAACTAGCTAGATACCTAGCTAACAAGCTGACTTAAATAGTTAGCTCCCTAGCTAGCTAGCTGACTTAAGCAGGTAATTAACTAGTTAGCTTACTCGTTATATAAAGTGCTAGCTAGGTAACTTAATCATCTGACTTAACTCATTAGCTAATGAGCTAGCTAGCTGACAGAACCAGCTGATTTAACTCTTTAACTAACTAGCTAGCCAGCTGACACATCCAGCTGACTTAACTCATTCATTAACTAGCTAGTTCGCCTACTCAAACTAAAGCAAAGCTTAGCCAGCAAAGCTGAGCCAACCAGTTTGCTAAATAGCTAGCTAGCTGATTCAACCATCTCATTTAAACCGCTAGTTAACTAGCTAACAACGTGACAGCCTGCTGACATAACCTGTTATCGCACTAGCTAGCTAGATGTCTTAACCAGCTGACTAATTTAAAATGCTGACTTAACTAGTTGACTTAGGTTGCTGACTTAACTATTTAGATATATGACTTAACTGGCTGACTTACTAGTTAGCTAACTGACTTAACTACCTAAATTAA
>NW_007004882.1:0-727 GCF_000164805.1 Carlito syrichta
GTTAGCTCAGTTAACTAGTCAGTCAACAAGTTAGGTAAACTAACTAGTCGGCCAAATATTCAAACATTAGTTTTGTCAGCAAACAAGCGGGCAAGTAGTTAACCTTGCTAACTGGTGGGCCAACTCGTTAGTCAGCTAGTTAACACAGATAACTAGTCGACCGACTAGTCAGCTGACATGGTAAGCCAGCCAATAAGTCGGCCGAGTTCAACCAACGAGTTAAACCAGCTAAGTAGTCCGTGTACTCAGCCAAATATTTAAGTTTCCTTGCTAACTCATTAACCAACTAGTTAAGACAGCTAGTTAACACGTTTACAAATGAGTTAAAACAGTTAGATAATTTGTTAACCAATTCATTAATTCAGCTAGCTATCTCGTTATCCAACTACTTAAGTTAGCTACCTAAGTCAGCTAGCTAACTAGCTAGCTAGCTAAGTGAGCTAGCTCAATAAATTGCTAACCATTTAAGTCAGTTATTTAAGTCTGCTACCTAATTAGTTAGCTAATTATTAAATCAGCTAGTTACACGGTTATTTAAATAGTTAGCTAACTGTTTAATTTAGGTAAAGTCAGCTAGCTAACTAGTTAAATCAGCCAGTTAAGTTAGCTATCTAAATAGTTAAGTCAGCTACCTAAGTCAGCTAGTTAAGTCAGCTTTTTAAAATTAGTCAGCTGGTTAAGACAGCTAGCTAGCTAGTGAGCTAATGAGTTACGTCAGCAGGTTGTC
>NW_007004883.1:0-510 GCF_000164805.1 Carlito syrichta
CTGGGTTACACGTGTCATCAATCCCTAAAAAACTTCAGGGCCTCTTTCTAAGGGCTAAACACCAATCAGGGTTTTTGAAGCATGAATCTGTGGAAACAGGGTCTTCATATACAGGCAATTACACGGCCTTCTGTTAAGAAAGAATAAGGAATCTGGGTTACACGTATTCTCTATCTCAAAAGAACTACAGGGTCTCCTGCTGAGGGCCAAACAACAATAAGTTATTCGAAGCAGGAATGTGGGTAATACTCCTCATGACAGGAAACTTTGATGCCTCCTTCTAAGGAAAAATAAGGAAATTGTTTTACACGGTTCCTCTATCACAAAATCAACATGGTGTCTTGCAAGGGCTTAACAAGAATCAGGGTTTCAAAACAAGAATCTAGGGAAAGGGAGTCCTCATATACAGGACACTACACGGCCTCCAGCGAAGAAAGAATAAAAAATCTGTGTTTCACGAGTCCTCAATCCGAAAAAAATTCACAGGACGTCTTGCAACTGGACAGACAA
>NW_007004884.1:0-412 GCF_000164805.1 Carlito syrichta
CCAGCCCAAAGTTCATGCTGGACCATTTCTGGTAACCCTAGATAATCATCTATACCATCTAAAGCTGGAAACAGCTCTCTAAATGTATATACTAATTCTACAAATATATTTTTAAATCTTATAAAGAAGCTTGTATCATGTATAAGGCTCCAAATGTGATCTGAGCTTGAACTGTGTTAAGTTTAAAGCCGAAACCGCAGTCTGTGAGAAACGGGAACAATGGATCCCTAGAGTCAGCCATGCCTGTCATATTCTCAGAACTTCATGCTTAGATCATCAAAATCCCTGCCAGTGGGTAATGCTAAACAACAAAAAAAGGAGGAGGGAATGGGCCTTCAGCTCCTGAACCAAACCTGGTGGTCTCAGGGTCCGCAGCCCACCTGGATCCCTAATGCTCAGGCGGGCCTCCACG
>NW_007004885.1:0-625 GCF_000164805.1 Carlito syrichta
ACACATTTTGGACTCGCTTCCTCCACTAGAACCAAAATGGCGAGTAGGTAATCATCCTTTGACTAGATTATCCAAGATATAACATTCAACAGGAAAGTGATAGGCAATACCCAAAGTAAGGAAGGAGAAGAAAGGCAGTTAGCTTGCTCAGTTGGGATCTGCTAGGAACTGAGAGAGACTCTCCAATATAGGGAAAGGGGGAGTAAGAGACCATCAGTGGTCTACATTCTCACCACAGACTCTTGCAATCCTAACTATTTGAAAGCACCTGCAGCCCTTGCAGAGAGAAGGCTGTCAGGAGATTGTACAACAGGACTTCCCCAGGGAGAAGGCTTACACTGATTCCCTGTGACCTAGGCAGCTACAGCAAGATACTATTTTAGAACTCCACCCCCAAAAAACTGTGTACTGTCTCAAAGCTCAGCAGTACTGGGGCTGAGGTATAAGAGAAACACAAGCTGCGGCCCTGGGACTTAGGTGAAAGCAAGCATGGACTAGTGTACCCAGGGTCAAGGCAGGAATGAGACAGGGCTTCTGCCTTTTCTTTTCTTAAAAAAAAAACAAACAAAAAAACAGGGTCTTGCTTTTTGCCAAGGCTGGAGGGCAGTGGCATGATCTTAGCTTA
>NW_007004886.1:0-692 GCF_000164805.1 Carlito syrichta
TCTGCAGACGCTCACGTCTCCTGAATAAAATGCCATAGTATTTTCATAGAACCTACATGCATCTGCCATATACTTTAAATCACCTCGAGATTACTTACAATACCTAATGCAGTATAAATGCTATGCAAATAGCTGTTATACTGTATTGTTCAGGGAATGAGAGTTTTTTTTAAAAGTCTGCACGTGTTCCATATAAACATTATTTTCAACAAATATTTTTGATCCGTAGTGGGTTGAATTCACAGATGCAGAACCCAGGGAAATGCAGGGCCAGCTGTATGCACACAACCATCCTGCATGCAGCAATGTCTGTGGCCCTATTCAACTATCAGCTTCTTCAGGGTAGGGGTCATATTTCCTTATCCAATTCTTCTTACTCCTTGCGCACTTGCGTGATTAACTGAAAAAATAAATTTCTATTCTGATTTTAGGAGCCCCAAACTGCTCTTTATAGAGGAGAGCTACAATAGGAAGGGATTGTGGATGAATGGGCTGTGGATTATGGCTCAAACACCCACAGGGGATGGGGTTCCATTTCTTTCTTTTTTTTTGAGTTGGAGTCTCACTCTGTCGCCCAGACTGGAGTGCAGTGGCCGTCGCAGCCTCGACCTGCTGGGCTCCGGCGATCCTTCCGCCTCAGCCTTCCAGTAGCTGGAACTACAGGTGCACGCTACCACACCCGGCTATCTTTT
>NW_007004887.1:0-1034 GCF_000164805.1 Carlito syrichta
GGTGGCATGCTTGCAATTTTCAAAATGCTAGGGCTACTTTTCTGAGAAAAGTCATTCAAAACTGTGAGGCCCTTGTGATCACTTTTTCTCACATCAAATCTTTCGTGTGTCCCTCCCTTGAAAGGTTTTTCTTCTCTCTTCCACAGAATAAATACCCATCTCAGGTTCCAGAGTACTCAAGATTCTCTTCAAGGAAGCATTCTAAGAGTTGGTGATTCCTCTTCACATACCTTTGCAGGTTCTGTAGCCCCTTGGTGGCCCTTATCTCTGGGTCACCCCAGCGAAGCCACAAGAGTGATTTTTCTCAGCAGAAGAGACACTCTGGGTGGCTGACTGACTGAAAGGATGAAAATCTGTCATATTAGCTGCTGATTAGACTGGACAGCTCATTAAGGATCATCATGCCAGTATCTTTCACCGGCCCTGATGGCCCCTTTCAAAGGAAGGTATTGGTTAACCATCTATAAAACAAGTTCTACTATCCTGGTCCTAGGAAATTGATTGAACCAGGAACTGAGACACCAAGAGTGTCTTTCTGAGTCAAACTGTGATCAGATTCCCCCGCTCTGAGACTCAAAAGCAAGAGAAGAGATGACCCAAGAGAGTGAGAATATAAGACTGAGTTGACTGTCACAAAAAAGAAGCAAGAGACCACTTTCCAGGGCTGCCTCAGAGCCCAGAGTGTCTAACCTTGCAACTAATGATCACTTCTCCCTTTCTCTAAAGCTCAGGGCAGAGCCTCTTTTCAAAGCAAGCCAGAGAAAACTTAGCACACAGATGGTTTATCTGATAAGGGATGCAGTAAATAAACGTTTCGATGATGCAACTCTCAAGGTCAGGGTCACTCTTTATACAGGGAACGTGGAGTCTGCTTTTTGGAGTTGATTTCTCGCTCTCCGTCATGCCACTTTGCTTCCTCTCAGAATCCGTATCCTCTCAGGATCCCTTTTCAATTCTCAGTATGTGACCTCTGTGTGCGAAATAACATCTAGAGATCATAGAGATGGAAAACTGATCATCCCTCGGTCCACGTG
>NW_007004888.1:0-946 GCF_000164805.1 Carlito syrichta
CCTCCTCATTAGTATAAAAATTTAGGTAGTTGAAAATTCTGTAAAATTAACTTTGGTCTTAGCTAAAGATATGTTAATATCTTGAGAGAAAAACTGCTCAAAGGATTTTAAATAATACTAAAAACATCCAAAAGTTTCTAATCAAAGAAAGTGCTAAAATATTATTTGGTTGTGCTATAAACAAGCTACAACAAGACACAGTGACCATAATAATAACAGACTTCCTCGTGGGCAACCCCTTGAAGTGCCCTCCCACTCTGGGAGCTTTTCTGTCCTCTCAATAAATTCTGCTTAAACAAAAAAATCTGCTTTATTCAGTGGATTTTTGAATGACTACGTATCCCTGGAGAACTTTTTGGATAGTTGTGAACACCTTGTTTCCTTCTGTTCTTGGGAATGAAACCACCATGTCTGCCACATTTGGCAGAGCACTATACACAAGTCTGTCGGTGACCTGCACTGACCAAAGGGGGGTTAGGACCGCACCGGTGAATCAGAACGGAGAGAAGAAACCACACAGAGGCAGCTCTTCTGGGAACAGTCTGGCCAAGACTGAAGCCAATTTTATTCAAACTTTTTCCAACTTATATACCATTTTCTATAATCTCCAGCAGTGTGACAATTACTTGCTGGGGGCATACAAATTCATTGATGTGTAACACGCTTTACAAATCATGTACCATCACAAGACTTTCAGGTTCCCAGCGAACAATTACAATTCCATGATGTATGAATCACAGGTGCACAATTTCAATACAAATTGTTCAAAATGTTTTCCACAATGTTCAATAAATCATTCATATTATACTCTAAGCTCTAAACCCTGATTAAAACACTTTCCAAGTTAACTCTAAGTTCAATCCAATTTTACTAACTTTTATATTTTTGACGATAATATTATTAACTTACACTATACTATAATCTATAGGTTTACTTAAATGACTTA
>NW_007004889.1:0-726 GCF_000164805.1 Carlito syrichta
TCTATCTATCAAATCCAAGTCAACTTTCAAAGTCTGGTTCAAGTCATTGTACTCTATCCTCATTGTCAGAATAAATCACTTCCTCCTTTGACTTCTGAAGGCTCAATCTCTTGTATCAGTAAAGATCTATTCAGGAGACAGAAACCATACCACCTATTTGGTATGGTTTAATATAAATAATTCTTGCCAGGCGCAATGGCTTACATCTGTAATCCCAGGGTTTGAGGGCCAATGAGAGAGGAGCGCTTGAGCCCAGGAGTTTGAGACCAGCCTGGGCAGCACAGCAAGACCTCGGGACTATAAAAATTATTAATAATAATAATAAAAATAAGCCAGGCTCGGTGACTCAGCCTGTAATCCTGCGCTTTGGGAGGTTAAGGTGAGTGGATTGCCAGAGCCCGTGGGTTTGAGACCCACCTGGGCAACTTGGCGAGACCTCATTTCTACAATAAATCAAAAAATCAGCCGGGCGTGATAGCGAGTGCCTGTAGTTCAGCTACTCGGAAGGCTGAGGCGGAAGAATAGCCGGAGCCCATCAGGTCGAGGCTGCGGTGGCCAGGAGCGGCCACTACACTCCAGTCTGAGCAACAGAGTGAGACTCCAACTCAAAAAAAAACGAAGCAAAAAATAAATAAATAAAAATAAAAATAAAGAATTACTAAGCAGGTAATGTTTTGTGTTGAACTGTGTGCCTCTAAACTTCATCTGTAGAAGGCCTAATCTTCA
>NW_007004890.1:0-338 GCF_000164805.1 Carlito syrichta
GGGGTCCTCTTTCAATCTTGTGCATGTTGTCAGCCTTTTCCCAGCACCATTTGCCTCATTTGTTCTCCATTACCCAGTGGGTCTTGGAGATTTTTTGAAAGATGAGTGGGTTGAGAATTGGAGGATTTCATTCTCTGTCCTGATTCATTCTCCTATGGACCTATTCTTGTATCAACACCAGGGTGTGTTGATTACTGTAAACATAGAGTAAGTTTGAAGTCTGGAACTGCGATAGCTCCTGCTTTGTTTCTTTTGATACGATTCTTGTGGCTATTCATGATTCTTTATGGTTTCATATTAATCCTTTATTGTAGTTTCCAGGTCCGAGAAGGAGGATG
>NW_007004891.1:0-786 GCF_000164805.1 Carlito syrichta
CCTTCTTCCCAGCCCTGTGTCTCTCTCTCACCTGATAGTTGGTATGTATATCTGTTTTCCCTCTTGCACTTCTCTCTTTCGCTTATTTTGACTTATGATTTTATCATTGTAACTGTTAGTTTAGATCACGTCTGTTGTTGACCTTCTGACCTACACTGTTTCTCGATTTTATTGACCTGTGTGTGTGTAGCTATCAGTACTCCTTAGGGAATCTTTCTTACATGTCTTTCTTCACTTCTTCCCTATCCTGTGACTGTTTTTCACCTGATAGCTGGTATGTATATCTGTTATCCCTCTCGCACTTCTCTCTTTTGCTCATTTTGACTTATGATTTTATCATTGGAACTGTTGGTTTAGATCACGTTTGTTGTTTACCTTCTGACTTACACTGTTTCTCGATTTTATTGCCCTGTCTCTGTGTTGCTTCAGTACTCTTTAGTACTATGTAGCTATCAGTACTCTTTCTTACGTGTCTTTCTTCACCTCTTCCCAGCCCTGTGTCTCATTCTCACCTGATAGATGGTATGTATAACTGTTTTCCCTCTCGTGCTTCTCTCTTTCTAACTCCCTATTGACCCCCCTTCCTCCATTATTTTCATCTTCTATATGCCCCCTTTTTAAATCTAGGGACCAAGACTGCAAACTGCTGAATAGACAGACTGTAAAGCAGAGGGACAGTGAACAAAACCAAAGACCCTCATATGGAAGACAGGTCATTGCTAAGAAAAATAAAAGCACCCCCACCTTCCCTCAAAAACAGAATTTGAAGAGGGGGAGGGAAAGGGG
>NW_007004892.1:0-688 GCF_000164805.1 Carlito syrichta
CTTACCATGCTGAATTAAGCTAGCATTCTGGCTAGCCAGGTAACTTATCTAGCTAGCTACCTACCTAGCTAGCAGGCTAGCCAGCTGACTTACCTAGGTGAATTGAACAGCTAGCCTACTGGCTAGTAAGCTGACTTATTTAGATATCTACCTACCCAGCTGGCTAGATGGATGACAAAACTAGATGATTTAACCAGATAGCCAGTTGGCTATCCAGTTGACTTAATTGGTTGACATCACTAGCTAAGAAGGTATCTATCTAGCTGAGTTAGCTAGCTAGTAACCTACCTTGCCAGTTGGCTACCCAGCTCCCTTAACTAGATCAATTAACAAGCTAGCCAGCTGCCTAGCCAACTGATTTAAATAGTTCACTAGCTAGCTAGCCAGCTAGCTAGCCAACTAACTTAACTTAACTTAACTTAACTTAACTTAGCTTGTTGACATAACTAGGTAGATAAATATTTAACTGACTTGCCAGCTGACGTAACTAGCTAACTGACTAGATAGCTGACTTAACTATCTGACTAGCTAGTTAGCTGGCTAATTGGCTAGCCAACTGACTTAACTAACTAGCTACCTGATAGGCTAGACGCCTAGCCAGCTGTCTTAACTAGCTAGCCACCTAGCTGGCTAGCTGACTAAGGCAGCTGGCTAGCTAGCTAGCAGGCTGACCAACTGGATAGCTAGC
>NW_007004893.1:0-746 GCF_000164805.1 Carlito syrichta
GCTAACTTAATTAGCTTGCCACTTGGTTGGCTAGACGGCTAGCTAGCTTGCTTAACTAGCTAGCTACCCAGCTGGCTAGCTGGCTAGGCAGCCATATAACTGGCTAGTGAGCTGGCCAGCTGGCTAGGCAACTGGATTAAATAGCCAGCCATCTGGCTGGACAGTGGGAAAGAAAGTCAGTTTAACTAGCCAGCCACCCTGGTGGTCAGCTGGCTAGCCAGCCAGCTTCATTAGCTGACCACCTACCTGACCAGTCAGCTTACCAGCCATCTTAATTTGCCAGCAACCTAGCTAGCCAGATGACTAGCCAGCTGACTTAATTAGCTGACTTAACTAGATAGCCATCTGGCTAGCCAGCTGGCTTAATTAGGTAGTCATTTCACTGGCCAGCCGGCTAGGCAGCTCACTTAACTTGCTGACTTTGCTAACTAGCCAGCCATCTAGCCAGTTGAATTAATTACCTAGCTACCTACCTAGCCAGGTGGTTAGCCAGCTGGCTTATCTAGTTGACTTAACCAGCTAGCCAGATGGCTAGCCAGCTGACATAATTAGCAAGATACCTAGCTAGCAAGTTGACTTGCCACTTGAATTAACTAGCTGACTTATGCAGCTAGCCAGCTGGCTAGCCAGCTGATTCAAATATCTGACATAACTAGTTAGACAGCTGGCTAGCCTGATGACTTAACTAGCTAACATCTCCAGTTAGCTAGGTGGCTAGCAAGCTGACTTAACTAGCTAGATACTGA
>NW_007004894.1:0-770 GCF_000164805.1 Carlito syrichta
GATTAATCACCCAACTTGTTAAGCCAGCTAACAGGTCTACCGTGAAGTTAGCCAACGTGTTAACCCACCTAACTAGTCGGCCAACTCATCAGAAAAGAAGTTAAGTCAACTAGCTAACTCGTTAAACAACTAGTTAAATCAGATACTTTACTCATTTACCAACTAGTTAAAACAGTTATCTAACTCCTTAACCAACTCATTAATTCAGCTAGCTATCTCACAAGCTAGCTAAGTGAGCTAGCTAGGTAATTCAACTAGCTAAGTCATCTAGCTCACTAGTTATCTAATTATTTAAGTCAGATACTTAAGTCTGCTACCTAACTAGTTTGCTATTTAGCTAAGTCAGCTCATTATTCAGCTGGTTAAATAGTTAGCAAACTATATAATTCAGGTAGTTAAGTCAGCTAGCTAACTAGTTTAGCCACCCAGTTAAGTCAGCTAGACAAGTAGTTAAGTCAGCTAGCTAAATCAGCTAGTTAAGTCAGCTTTCTAATTTAGACAACTGGATAAGATACATAGCTAGCTAGTTAGCTAAACGTTTATGTCAGCAGGTTGAGTCAGGTTGTTAGCTAGTTAACTAATGGGTTAAGTCAGCTGGTTGAGGCAGCTAGCTAGCTAGCTAGCTAACAAACGGGTTGAGTCAGCTTGTTGAGTACGCTACCTAGCTAGTTAGCTAATGAGTTAAGTCCGCTGTATGGTCAGCTAGCTAGCTAAATAGCTAACCAGTTAACTCAGCTGGATGAGTCAACTAGAAAAGATCATTAGCTATC
>NW_007004896.1:0-751 GCF_000164805.1 Carlito syrichta
ACTTAAACTTATAGTTTGAAAACCAACAAAATACAATCAAATGAATACAAAGAACACCATACTCAGTCATATCTTAGTCAAACTGCAAGCAGCCAGAAAAAAATGGTATGTTATACACAGGGGAATCATGATAGGAATAACAGTGACTTACCTTCAGTAAAAGAGGAATCTCCTCATTAATGAGGGTACCTGTATAATGAACATTTGTATACCTAACCCTGAATTGTACCCCACATCTTTAAAATCAAAAGAAGAAAGTAAAAGAGAAATCCAGAAGATGACCAATATCCTTTGAGTGCTAAAAGAAAAAATAAATTACCACCCAAAATTCTACATCCTGGAAAGATATTCTTCAAAAAATAAAAATAAAATAATGATATTTCAGAAATGAAAAAAAACTGAAAGAATTTGTTACTTGCAGACAAAAATGCTGAAAGTAAGAACTTCTTGAGGCTAAGCAGATATACTAATAGATGAAAAGGATAATAAACACGCAAATATGTGGACATACATAACATTTTATTTTTCTACCTTAATTATTTTTTAAAATATGGCACCCTATGGAGATAAATATAACCATAGCATTGGACATTTCTTAGAATTTACATGAAGCAATAAAATATTAACTCTAAGTACACCATGTTAAATACATAGCTACATATTATAATCTATATAGTAAATAACTAAAAATAATACCAAAAATGCAGCAGAATAATTAAAATGGAAAACTAAAAAATATATTTAAATGATC
>NW_007004897.1:0-749 GCF_000164805.1 Carlito syrichta
GAGGAGTCTGGCCATGTCACCTGGGATGGTCACTGATCCCAGGGCTCAAGCAGCATCCCACCTTGGCCTCCCAGGGCCCAGAGCTGATGGCTGTACACCATGGTGCCCAACCTGGACTCACACATGCTGTAGGCCATGTTGACGCAAAGGCACACCCTGGGATGGAGGCCACTGCATTCCATGTAGCTGGGACCGTGGGAACCACCACTCATGACTTGATAGTTTGCATTATGGGGAATGACAAGGTCTCACTATGTGGCCTAGGCTGGTCTCAAACTCTTGGCCTCCAGCGTTTCCACACCTTGGCCTCCCAACTCCACTGCCCGATTGTCTGCTGATACACCATCTTTCAGAAACTGTACACCCAAGACTGAGGCATCCTTCCCCAATGATCTCTGTCTGTTCACTATGATCCCAACTCCATACACAAATGGATGCTGTTCTTTTCTTTCTTTTTTTTTGAGTCAGAGTCTCAATCCGCCACCCAGACTAGAGGGTGGTGACTCACTCCCGGTCACTGCATCCTCAGCCTGACGGACTCTGGCAAGCCTTTGCACCTGGCCATCCGAGGAGAAAGAATGACAGGCGCCCACCACCATGCCCTGCTCATCAGGGTAGAGAAGAGTTCTTGCTGAGTTGCCCTGGTGCATCTCGCATGTGCAAGCTAGGGCTGGCTACTGGCCTCAGCCTCCCAATGCGCTGGGATAACAAGGCTGAACACCCGAACCCAGCCTCAATCCTTCTTCTAA
>NW_007004898.1:0-659 GCF_000164805.1 Carlito syrichta
CTTAAACTGGATGCAGTAACAATGTTACAGCACTGTGTGTGGCATTCATCTTATATAATGCTCAACTTCAGTAACAGTCAATTTAAAAGGAACTACATACAATATTTCAAAACCAATGAGTTTTACATTTTTACTTCTTAGTAAAAATTTATGTTGAAGAGGAATGACTTTAAAGTATTCAAGAAAGTGACTGGGCTTTCTTCCCTGTGGCTGGTCTGAAATCCTGAATCCTCACCCTGAGGCGCACCCTGGTTTGAATGAGAAAAATGTTTTACCTGAGCCCAGAGACATTTCAAAAGGATCATTGTGGAGTTTGCTGAGTTCAAGGTGAGAAACTGAGTGGTTATCAGTTTTAAGTGCCTACTAAGTCCAAGGTACCTTATTCCTCAGGCTCTCAAACTGAAAAGACCAGATAAACCGGGCTCGGTGGCTCAGCCTGTAATCCCACGCCTTTGGGAGGCTGAGGTGAGTGGGCTCGGTGGCTCAGCCTGTAATCCCACGCCTTTGGGAGGCTGAGGTGAGTGGACTGCCTGAGCCCGCGGGTTCGAGACCCCCCCTGGGCAACTTGGCAAGACCTCATCTCTACAATAAATCAAAATGAGCCGGGTGTGGTAGCGCGCACCTGTAGTTCCAGCTACTTGGAAAGGCTGACGCGGAAA
>NW_007004899.1:0-732 GCF_000164805.1 Carlito syrichta
CTGAGATACCACCTAACTCCAGTCAGAATGGCAATTATCAACAACTCAAAAAATAACAGCTGCTGGAGAGGGTGTGGTGAAAAGGGAACACTTCTACACTGCTGGTGGGAGTGTAAGCTAGTGCAACCTCTGTGGAAAGCAGTGTGGCGATTCCTAAAAGCTCTAAAAAAAGATGACTGGTTTTAACATGAATTTTGGGGAGACAGACATTCAGACCATGCAACGCTTCTCCATTAATTTGAAAAAGAAAGAAAAAATCTTATAAAGTATTTAGCAGCATCAATCACTATTCAGTCAAGTCTATAAAGGTTTTTACTTCTTCTCCAAGTTTATTATTAGTGTATTAGACATTCATCATGATTTATGGCTAAGACTTCCAACACCTCCCCAAGGAAGAAGCCAGATAACTACTCTGCCAGTTTCTTTGCAGCTGGAATTCAGGCACGTGATACAGACTCCGCCAAATGAATGTACTTTGTGAAGGATGATAGTGAGTAAGCAGTGTGAGAAAGCAAGAATCTATTTTGTTGCTGTTGCTATTGTAAGTTTAAAGAAATGCTCAGCATTTGAAGTCTGTGGTGGCTGCAGAAGTTGAAAAAAGTTGATTTTCTGATGCCAAATGGGGATTGTGCAGTCAGTAATCATTGTTGCAAAGTGAGTTCTTGATGCATAAATGGTGGTAGTACAAATCACATTCTCTAGTGGGTATGCAGTTTTCTTACCAGACCAGTG
>NW_007004900.1:0-3918 GCF_000164805.1 Carlito syrichta
GGTAAAATCCACATCGGATGACCAAGTCCTGTTAAGTGCAACTAGACACTTTTGTTAACCATTGATCTAATTACCATTAGTCTAGATGCTTCCATTGGCTTGCAATCCACAAGCTAAAGTTCTTCAAGTAAGTCACTGTTCCTCCATGGCAAATATTGGACCCATGTTTCATCGAATCTGGCTAGGCTGGTAAAGCCCGACAACCAAAAGACCTAATTGGCTTGTCCTTCATTAACCAAATTGAAAACTTAGACAAAGGGCCCATTGGCTAAATTAGAGGGCCTGGGTTTAGGCTAATGCTCGTGCTCCAAGCTCAGATATAGATATTTTAATTGACAAACAATGGGACACCCTTTTAACAACATATGTGCAAATCTGGTCATATAATTTAAAACTCATCAGCAGTAGAAACCCCTCATCAACCATCTAGTCTAAACCTTGAGCTGTTGGAGATTTTAGTTTCAACCACCCTTAATTAAGGCTTTTTTTTTTTTTTTTGAGTTGGAGTCTCACTCTGACGCCCAGACTGGAGTGCAGTGGCCGCTCCCAGCCACTGCAACCTTGACCTGCTGCGGTCCTTCTGCCTCAGCCTTCCGAGTAGCCGGGATTACAGGTGCACGCTACCATGCCCGGCTAATTTTTTAATTTTATTTTATTGTAGAGATGATGTCTCGTCTGCCCAGGCGGGTCTCGAGCTCGTGAGCTCAGCATCTAGTCATCTCAGCCTCCCAAAGGTGCAGGATTACAGGCTGAGCCACCGAGCCCAGCATAATTAAGGCTTTAATTGTGCCATTCAGATTCTGGTGCTTTGGTCTAATTGCAGCAGTATCACAAATGTCCGTATTACCTTTCTTAGCTGTGAATTCTCAAAACCTTGACTTCAGAGATATTTATAAGTCAAGCTCTCAGGCACAACAGTTCCTTAAAATTTGACAAGAGATTTGATATCACTATAATGCCCATAAACAAGACCCACAGACACTCAAGTGGTTATCTACTTAAAAAGGATACTCCAATCCTATATTCCAGAGCACATTGCCCTGGACCAGGAACTCACCATTGGAGATGGTATCAACTCGGACATCACCCTAGCCAAGACCTTACAACTGGGAATGACTTCAGCCTTTGTTCCAGAGACAGCTTTACCCCAGACACTGAGACCATCATATCAACGACATTCACAGGCTGCCTCCTGTAATGTGTTGACAAATTAGACACAGGACATTTATTACTTGTTTTTCCTTTTGAAATGAGAGGTTATATTACATTTCGTGAGCTCACTGTTTGCTTAGCCCATAATCTGGTAGGTTCTTGCTTTCTGTCTATACTCTATGCCTTAGGGAAATCTTGTTGGGGTTACTACTATCTGTGCCATTCTAAAAATTAGTGGACATTATTGCCTCTTATTGGTCCACCTTGAACTGGATCTCTCACTCCCAGAACCTTCTCCTACACCCCTTCCCCATCAGCTTACCACTATGCTCTCCTGCCCTGCTTCTTTGACCGTATCCACCACAACTTATCCCCCTTGTTATCATCAAATATCACTAATCTTTACATATACCTTACTGAACTGTCTGTTCATATCCAACAATAAAACCACCATATTGGCCACCTTGATTCAAGAAATACACCAATATCTTACTATCACAAAAATTAATATAACTTATATTTTAAACACACTTTATAATTTCACCAATGTGGAATAACTCCACATTGTTAGAGTCTTCCACATGTTAAACTATTTTTGCCATATAAATGGGAAACTTGGTTAAAAGCTGGCCAACAAGAACTCTCATACTTTCCACTCTCATAATAAAATGCTTTCCTATACTGTTTAGGGGAACTTATACCCTAGTCTCTAAAAGTCTCCATTTACTATTTAGGCTACTTAAATATCCCAAATCATTGTGCTCAAAACTGATGTCAAGACAATAAGAAGTTAATATACCCACATAATTTTGAAAACTGTAGTATCTTGATCCAATTTTGGGCCCTAGCTAGAAGTCAATCAGTTCTCCATTCTCAGAAATTGATTAAATCCACACTCCAAACCCATTTTATCAAGCTCTTACACTCTGGGACCACTATACACTTCTCCCTCCCATTCTCTCCAGATACAATGTCAAAGAACTAGGGACAGTCTCTATGCCCAGAGCCTGCCCACTTATTATCTAGCAAATCCTTAGGGGGCCAATGAAACCCAACTAACCCTACCTATTTGCCCCTGCAGCTATAACTTGTTGTTCACCATCCCAATGTTCAACCCTGTGTGGCTCTCCCTGGCAGCCATCTCTTGTTTTAGAGATATGAGTGACAACGAGTTCTGCCATCATGTATCCTAATAACAGTGTGCTGTGTCCACCATCAAAAAACTCTTTAAATCATATAAAACATGATTCACTCTCCTTTACTATAAAACTATTGGAGAAATGCTTTGGCCATGTCTGAAATTTTCTGAATTCTTAGAATTGCACCAAATCAAGAAAAGCCACATTATTTTTTAAAATAAAACATTGATAATATGACATTTCTATCTCAATAAGGCAATGTAACGTAAATGTCAAAAGGAGATTAAACTCTGATAAGTATTGATTCATCATAAACATTCTTCTTTCTTTGTCTTAGTATTACTTCTTCTGTTCAAATCAGTTTTATTTGTTTCTTTAGACCTCAATGTTATTATCATTAGTACTTTGAATTGATTCTTCAAAATGGTAGCTACTAGTTAAAATTAAATACAATTAAAGCATTTAAAATATGCATTATCTAAGTTAATTTTTAAAATTAAATAAAATTGAAATTTTTTTCCTAATAGTTAGCCATACCTCAAAGGCTCAGGAGTCACATGTGACTGGTTGATACCAGATTAGTCAATGCAGGAGAGCCTTTCCTTCATAGCAAAAAGTCCCATTTGACAACAATCATCTATTAATTCTCTTATCTACTTTCAGTATCATTTCTTGCAAAGTGTTTAATGGAGTACATCAGAGATATTTTAGGTGAATACTTGTTAGCCAAAACATAAAATAGTCTGGAAGAAAAGTGATGGAATATAAGAAAGAAAACATAAAATTAGAGGGAAAAAAACTCTTATTTTTTAAGCTAAAGAAAATAGGCATATTCTAATTGTGATAGAACAGAAATAATATGTTACATTGGATTTGACCTCTACTCTTCTGGGTGGTAAATATTTTTCTTAACACATATTTTGCAATATGAAAACAAAAACAAAGCAAGCATGTGCTTTTCTATAACATCAAGAAGCCTCCCTCGGTTGGATATGACAGTGTACTCATATCAAGATGGCAAGCCCACCAGAAAGAACATGTTCATAATGTAAACATACTTGGGGACTGGACTTTCTGGCTAGGATTGCTGAATTGAAGTATGGTTAATTTCATACCTACATATGCATTGCAGCAAGACATATGCATTTCAGTTCAACAAATCACAAGCTTATTTACAACATACAGGAAAAAAATATGTACCACTGGTACAGGATTTGAGGTGGCCTGAAAATGAATCTAAAAACTGGTATGGGGCCAGGCTCGGTGGCTCAGTCTGTAATCCCAGCACTTTGGGAGACCGAAGGCATGTGGATTGTCTGAGCCCACGGGTTTAAGACCAGCCCGGGGAACTTGGCAGGACCTCATCTCTACAATAAATAAAAAATTATCCGGGCACAATAGTGTCCCCCTTAGTTCCAGCTACTTGGAAGGCTGAGGTGGAAGGATCGCCTAAGCCCAGCAGGTAGACGCTGAGGTGGCCATGAGTGTGCCACTGGACTCTAGACTGGAAGATGGAGTGAGACTCCAACTCAAAAACAACAAATAAAAAAATTGGTGTGGGCCGTTGCATACCATGTTTAAGATTAAATCTTGTTAAGTTAACATTCTTATAAAATGTAAATTTAGA
>NW_007004901.1:0-762 GCF_000164805.1 Carlito syrichta
GGTAATTCTGTGGTATTATTGTCATTACAAGATGTCTATTAAATCTGGAAGTTTGGGTGAATACCTATCTATTTGTATCTCTATCTATCTATCTATCTATCTATCTATCTATCTATCTATCTATCTGTCATCTATCTATCTATCTCTATCATCTATCTATCATGTTGTTAAATACTATCTTCAATGCATAATGCTGGGACCCGCAATCTCTAGTAAAAGTAAGATAAAAGGGACCTGAAAACAGGAAAAATGCTGGCTGGGAGCAAGGCCCCAGTAAAATGCGGCCATGACGGAGGCAAAGACTCATGGATCCTGTTGACGGACCTTCCCTAACTTTGAAGGATTGCGTGCATAGGCTTGAGAATATTCCCTCTTTAATTGAGATAATAGATGCACAAATGGATGATGGCATTTGACAGCAAAAATTATACATAGGCATAATGGAGGTGAGATTGCAGCAAAAAGGGTGCCCCTTAGAATGTGTGAGGATGTGGAATTAGCAGTGAACCTATGTATAAAAATGTAAAAAGGGCTCAACAGCAAAAAATTTCCCCCCTGAAGGGACAAGGGAATGCAAATTTTGCAACCTTTAGCTAAAAAGGAAAAACAAGTACTTCCTCATACCCTTTATAAGTAACAACATTGACAGTTGTGATTGATGAGGAAGTGGGAAATTGAGACAGAGTATCTCCAAAAACAGGTGTTTTCGGGAAAAACAAGTCACAGACATGCCTTTTGATTTAGAATATTATAGTTTAATTA
>NW_007004902.1:0-764 GCF_000164805.1 Carlito syrichta
CTCCCTAATGTTTCCTTTCACACCCACTGAATTGCTTTTAAGCACACATTTATGTGTCTGTCTCCACACTGGAATACATGAGCTCTGCCAGGGCAGAGACCACGCTTGACTCATTTCTTTATTACTAGAACCCAGCACAGTTTCAGGTTAATGGAGGAACCCAAATAAATTTTGGTAGAATGCATGGTAGATGAAACACACACAGTCTCTCTCTCTCTCTCTCTCTCTCTCTCTCTCTGATTGATTAAGGGGTTATACTGGAAGATATAACTCCTAGACTAGCTAATGCCCCAGTTGAGTTGCTATATGTGCCTGCCCTGAAAAGAGCAAGGCTTAGAGATTTAAATAACTTGAATAAAGGATGATCACATTTGAAGTGCAAAAAGAAACTGGATGGAGCATAGCATAAGGTTATTCATGGAAGCAAAAAAACACAAACAAACACAACTCGTGAAATGTGTAAGTAATGACAGAAAGGAAAAAAGAAACAGACATTTATTGACCACTTTGATCATCAAGCCAGGAAATTGCGAGATGCTTGAAGTATGTTAACTTATTTTATTATAACAAAAGCCCTTCTTAGGAAAGTATTATTGACCCCTAAAAATACGAAAACTGAAAGTGAGGAAGTGCAAGTAACATATCCCCTGTTGTAACACAGTAACCCCAAATCTGAGAGGGCTTCTGCATAATGTTTATCTGTTCCAAAGAAGTCACTCTGAGTCCTAGCAAGAAAAGACATCAGTTTATTAAAACCTACAGGA
>NW_007004903.1:0-752 GCF_000164805.1 Carlito syrichta
TCGTATCTCATTGTGATTTTGATTTGCATTTACCCGAGGATTAGTGATGTTGAACACTTTTTCAGATATCTGCTGGCCATTTGTATTTCTGCTCTTGAGAAATGTCTGTTTAGGTCTTTTACTTTTTTTTTGAGCTGGAGTCTCACTCTGTCGCCCATGTTGGAGTGCAGTGGCACACTCATGGCCACCACAGCCTCAACCTATTGGGCTAAGGCAATCTTTCTGCCTCAGCCTTCCAAGTAGCTGGTACTACAGGCACCCACCACCACGCCCAACTAATTTTTTTGATTTATTGTAGAGACGAGGTCTCACCATGTTGCCGAGACTGGTCTTGAACCCATGGGTTCAGGCAATCCTTTTGCTTCTGCCTCCCAAAGTGCTGGGATTACAGGTGTAAGCCACTGCACCTGGCCAGCCCATTTTTAAAATAGGATTTTTTTTCTTATTATTGAGTAGTTGAAGTTTTTTAAACACATATATTGGATATTAACTCCTTATCTTTCTTTTCTTTTTTTTTTTTTGAGTCAGCTTCTCTCTCTGTCTTCCAGGCTGGAGTGTAGTGGCAAGATCATGGCTCACTGCAGCCTCGAACTCTTGGGTTCAAACGATTCTCCTGCCTCAGCCTCCCAAATAGCTGAGACTACAGGCATGTGCCACCACATCCCAGATAAATTGAATTTTTTTTTTTTGTAGAGATGAAGTCTTGTTATGTTGTCCAGGCGAGTCTCAATTGCCTGGGCACAAGTGATCCT
>NW_007004904.1:0-319 GCF_000164805.1 Carlito syrichta
CATTGTCAGTTGATGGAAAGGCTTAAAATATCTTTAATTATAGATTGCTGTGTGATTGTGAACATGTAGATTTGCAGAAGTTCAAAGTATATAGTAGCATTGGTAGCAAAATTCTGACATTCCTATCTACTGGATAATACATCTTTCTTCCTTCCTTCCTTCCTTCCTTCCTTCCTTCCTTTCTTCCTTCCTTCCTTCCTTCCTTCCTTCCTTTCTCTTTCTTTCAAAAGCAGGGTTTATGGAGAAGACAGAAAAGCTCCCACAGTGGGAAGGGATGCGAGGGGGTTGCCCATAAAAACCTTTATTTCTCAGTGGAGAA
>NW_007004905.1:0-568 GCF_000164805.1 Carlito syrichta
CTTCTGCCATCAGTACTTCCACCCTGCCCTCCCCACATGTGAAAGTCCCACAAGCTTGGCACCTTTCAACCCCAACCCTCCCCCACTTATTGCCCCTGCTTTGGTGTGGAAGTTCCCAAAACTCGCTGGCCAGGTTCCTGCTGGCTCTCCTCTCTGAGTTGTGAAATATGCCCTAGGCAGGCCGACCATCCAACTCGGCAATGAGGACTTTCCGCCAGGAAAGCCCAGGGAAACATCCCTCAAGTGAGGACATTTCTTCCCCCCCAGTCCCATTTATTCTAGCTCTAAAGCCTGTAGCCCTGTGAACACACAACGTGCATTTGAGAATCTGTGTATGATTCTGATGTTTTTGGAGACAGGGTCTGACTCTTTCATTCATTACCTGCCTCAAAATCATGGGATCCAGCTATCCTCTCTCTTCATCCTCTGGAGTTGCCGGGACGACGGGCACCTCAATCCCAGACCACCTGTTTTAATGGGTGTGGAAATCTGTGTGGCCATGGCTGGCCTTGGGTTCCTGGGTTTCAGGCATCCTTCCCACCTCAGCCTCCCAGAGTGCTGGGAACCA
>NW_007004906.1:0-4881 GCF_000164805.1 Carlito syrichta
CCCATCTGAGCAGTGCTTCCAAGCCACAATGAAGTGCAACCATCAAAGAAAAGCTCCGGGAAAACTGGATGTCTTTCTCTCTCTCTCTCTCTCTCTCTCTCTCTCTCTCTCTCTCTCTCTCCTCTCTCTCTCTCTCTCTCTCTCTCTCTTTCTCTTTCCCTCTCTCTCATTCTTGCTCTTTTTTTTTCTGTTATGAACACTCTTATTTCCCTCTAGTCATTCTGAAAAGATGGTGGTTTCTAGTGTCTCTGCTTTTAGTTAATGGCATTTCCTTATTTAAAGTCTGACTTGCTTTTTTCAAATTGAATCTATTTTCCTTTCAGTCTTCTGGCCTCCTGGCTAAATTTCCTGAGAAAGCTGTATCCAAGTCACAGAGCAGCTCACTCTGGTCCCTGAGTCATGTGAGTGAGGGAAGAGTGGAGTGAAATTTTTGCTACTCCTTCTCATCCTCTGCTCAATCCTGGGGGTTTGCATTGGCCCTCCATTTGGTTTGATTGCTTTGGGTATGAATTTACTTGGCTGCCTCAACATCAATAGAAACTCCAAGTTAGGATTGCCAGATTTAGCAAATAAAAATTCAGAATCCTAGTTATATTTGATTTCAGATGTTCAACAAATAACTTTTTAGTATAAGTATGTTGCAAACATTGCATGGGACATACTCATACTAAAAACCATCCATTGCTTATCTAGAATTGAATTTAACTGGGCATCCTGCATTTTAACTGACAACCCCACTACCCCAAATGCCTTCAGTGGGCCAAGTGTCACTGTAGTGTCATGCACTTACCTTGGCCCAAGTTGCTTTGTCTGTGGCAGGGTCTTCATTCTCTACCCCAAATCAGCAGACTGGCCAGGACCATAGTATTTGAGCAAACACAGTTGTCCCTTGCTGGATCTGAGTGGGTTTTGCCAGTGAGTAGTCATAAATCAGCTGTCAGAAAATTTGAGCTTGGCTATTTCTCTTTGTGCTCTAAAATTTAACAGACACTAATTTTCATAACCAGGGAGAATAGTTAAGAAGTTGATGAATTAGAGTGGAGGTGGTACTTGTTTTGTCAGGGAGGATAATATACTGGTCTGAGTAGTGGGGTATGTTTCCCCCATTGGAGTTAGTGTTGTATACGCTATTCCCTTTGACTCATTCTTGAAGGACATGCATATACTCTATTCCTTCTGGACACACACTCAAGGGGTAAAAATGCAGTCTGTACCAGCAGTGTAAATAGGAAAACTCCTTCCAAGTTTATAGACCTTGATTCCTCAGCATCTTATCCCCTTATTCTATTGAACAAAAATGGTAAAAAAAGAAAAAGAAAAAAGAGGAGTAGAATAGAGTAGGTGAAAATAGGGGAAATGCAAACACATGAAGAAACACAGGTGTTGGGAGCTGGCCATGGAGGCCCACTGAGCATTAGGGATCAGAAAGGGTCATTGACCCGGAGACCACTAGGATGTGTTTGGGAGCTGTTGACCCCATTCCCTCCCTCCTTTTCCACTTGGCACTGCAACCAGAAAAGGCTCCTGCTGGCTCTAACAGAGGACTCTGAAACCAGAATGAACATAGCTAAACTTGGGAGCTTGTTGTTCCCATTTTCCACAGTTTATGGTTTTTGCTTTTAAACAATTTAAGTTCAACTTTGAGTCACATTGAGGAGTCTTAATGCAGGTCACAGGTTCTCTTGATGTGATTTTAGACATTTATAGATATAGGTTTTAGGAAATAGTTTATATAGATTGAAGAACATTTAGGTAACTGTTTTATTGTAGAAGTGTGGTTAGTTTAGTTTGATTTAGGGGGGCCAGTGAAGTTTGAATTAGGCCAGCTGCTGTTAGGAGAGTGCAACCTTAATAGCAATTGTTTTAATGGAAACTAGTTTGAATTAACACAGAATAGTAAAAGTTAATAATTCATTATGGTGGTTTCGGGTTTAGACTTTGAGTGATGTTATTTCAAGATGATGTAGTTGTAATACAATTAAGGGCACATAAGAAACTGGTTTGGGGAACATTAATCAAGCATAAGAGACAAAAAGACAATTTGTGGTTGTTCTTCCTCATGTTCTTTCTCATGTATGAAAAAAACATTTACTTGAGAGTGAGGAGGTGTCCTTTGTGCACCTGAATCTGTTCATGTGAAAGGCACACACTGCCTTTTGTGTTTTGTGATGATGACTTTGCAAAATTAAGGATAAAAGCCCACTGTTATTGCAATAAATGGTGTCTGCTCAATATTGAACAGTAGTCCAGTCCCTTTCTTTCGCACCCAGTTGCTACTCCGTCTCACCTCCAGGAACCTCTGAACTTTACAGGAACTGGACTCCCACACACAGGTACCAAAATCTAACTGGTATGGTTATTCTCAGTTGTTTTAAAAATTATTAGGGAATGAAAATTACTTGTTAAAAATTCTACTTTAGGATCAAAGCTGGCAAATTAAGCTTTTATTTGCAGCGACTGCCTCTACAATCACTTGTGTTCCTAAACCTGGTCAGGGCAATGGCAGTCCAGACAGCCCATGTGTATTGACTAACCTAGCAAAGAAGCTGCCCTGGTGCCTGTCACTGGTAGAGGTATGGTGTTTGTGATGACGCATCCCTCTTGAGATGGCCTTTGCATCCCTTCTACAGAAAGCAGCAAATGTGTGTGGTACAACCTTTCTCCTGGCATTAGTCATCCCCTCTCCAGGAAAGAGCCTGGCCCAGAGCTGTCCTGGGAACATACCATGTTTTATTACCTCTCGGGTTTCTGGTTTCCCACCAGGAGCAGAACCAGAGGTGCCAAAATGCTGTAAGACATCAGATCTCCAATAGTGCCTGCTCTCACGATATTTCCAGCTGTTGGCTCAGAGCAAAGCTCTTTGTAAATTTTGTAAGAAAACATGTTCTCAAGAGGTTTTCATTCCAAGTTGGCAGCCTCAAGAAGTCAGAAGAGCTGGAGTCAAACTTTTCAAGGAACCTCTGAGCTTGGATCTTGTTCTGCACATAGTCCAGTCTTCAACTTCTGGGGTCTCAGATTTGGAACCACTATTGCTGGCTGATAGTGGACTATATTTATCATGCCCAAGGGGAGGATGGAAGCATGTTGCTTCCATAATACCTCTGTTGCCTTCAAAGTATGTGCACATGTGTGGGAGATGATTTATGGAAGCCTAGTCAGAAACAAATTGTGAGCATCATTTAAACACAAATGTTTGTCTTTCTTATGGAAAAGTAGCGTCTTTCCATTCTGAAGTTGGTAGCAAGAGTCATGTTTTGCATATCCAATGTAAGTCACCTTTGCTCTCTCAAGATATTTTTCCCAGATTATTGCAGAGATTTTCTTTCTCTTATCAGTCCAATTCTAACTTTTCAGTCTGGTGGCCAAACACTCCTACATAGCTGTGCTATTTCTTATTTAAGACCTATTCTTTGTTTTTAAATTTTTTAATGGACAATGTGTCATCTTTCTTCTCATTTCCCCAATTGTCATACATTTTGTTGATGATGGATTGATAGTGACATTGTACAGACAGAGGTGGTAAATGCCAGAGAAGGCAGCTTGGGTGAAATAAAAATGCAATTTTTCTTTGTTCAGCCAACCATCAAAATGGCCAGAAAGGTGGTAGTTACTTACATATGTTATTTTTATTATAGTGCTAATGTGAGAATTGCAAATTTTTAAAGTGATTGGATTTAGGAACTTCCAAACTTGCTACATTTAATATTTTTTTGAGAGCATATATTAATCCATAAAAACAAATATTTTCATATGGATGAAGGCTCATAATGGTGAGATATTTCTGGAAAGCACTGTAGTATACTAGATTATAAAATTCTCAAACATTAAAATAAAGCACTTTGGGAGAGACATTAACTCTTTTAGGCCACGTACACACTTCCCAAAGTGCCCATCATAAATCCAGGAAATCGCATTGTCATTGTTATATTCAAGAATAATTTCACTCTAATACATTTCCGCACCATACATAATTCTATTTCAGGAAGTAAAGATGTTTAACTTATGTCAGGAGAGTCTACTGATTGGTTCTGTCTCACACCAGTATTATTTCAAATCAATGGCTGCTGCTGCAAAATCAGATAAATTCTCAGAAGTCTTACATGGAAACATATTCTACGGTTGTTTATGTTTGAGGTGAGAGCTTTCAATTCAAATAATTGTTCCAAAATAGATGAATGTCAAGTGTGATATCAGTTAATGTACATCAGACATTTGGGGAAACTGAATTGAAGCTGAAAATCAAGCTGTCAGAAGAGTTGCTTCCCACTGTAGCATAATCCCAGGTAGTAAGAGGGAGTTGGAATTAAGGGGCAGATATAAATATCCTGAGATGAAGAAGAATTACAGACATGTGCATTCCCCAGGTATGCAAGACACAAAGGAAGCAGCACTGTCCAGGAGCTCTGACAGGCACTGAGATGACTGACTTAGCTTGCAACAGTGAGGGAGTCTGGACAACATGCAAATGGGCTGAGGTTCAGAGAATGCCCCAGACAGGCAGATGGGGAGAAAGATGTAAGATCACATACTTCTCTTCAGGTCTCAGACTTCTCAAGAAATTAGAATTCTGAAACATGTCTTCTGCATTTACAGATCAAAAAGCTCATGAGTTCAACCTGGAAAGTTGCCACAGAAAACTAGTTATCAGTCAAGAAACAAGCATATATTGCCTAAATAGATGACATTCTCTTTTTCCATAGCCAAAGGCAAAGGTCTTCAGGAGATCTGTGAGATGTTGGTGAGATTCGGCTTGCCTCTCAATGGGCATATGACGATGTACTTGGCATAATTGTGATCTTTGCTGATGCACTGAAATGACTTAATTTGTCTCTAAGAAATAAGAAGGAATATACATTTATTGGAAACATTTCAGCCATGAAG
>NW_007004907.1:0-674 GCF_000164805.1 Carlito syrichta
GGACATGTGGGGCTCAGGCAGACCTTCAGTTTCAGCCCCCAAGCAGCCGCTACTCTGGGGGCCACAATGCCACACTTGATTTAGGGTACCTCTCACTGACATGAGATCTGGCCACATCGCCAGGGCTGGTCTCTGACCGCTGGGCTCAGGCGGCCTCCTGTCTCAGATTCCCAGAGTATGGGGCTGATGGCTGTGGGCCACAGTGCCCGGCATGGTCTCCCACATTCTGTCCACGGGGGTGATGCAATGGAATGCCTCGGGATGGAGACCTCCACATCCCGTGTAGCTGGGACCAAGGGCACCACCATGCACAACTCCAGTTGTTGCGTTCTGGGGAGCAATGAGGTCTTGCTACATGGCCTAGACTGGTCTCAAACTCCCGGCCTGCAAGGGTCCCTGCCTCGAACTTCCAAAGCCACAGTACGTTTGTCTGCCGATCCACCTTCTTTCAGGAACTCTAGGCCCAATCCTGGGGCCTCCTTACCAATTGATCTGCCTGTTCATGATGATCCCAACTCCATACACAAATGGATGCTCTCTTTTTTTTCTTTTTTCCTTTTTGTCTTTGAGTTGAGCTCTCACCCATAACCCAAGTTAGAGGGAGGTGGCTCACTCCCAGCCAATGCAGCCTCCGACTGCTGGGCTCTGGTGAGCTTTCCCCTACCTTCTGAGTA
>NW_007004908.1:0-699 GCF_000164805.1 Carlito syrichta
CTGTGGGTGTGTCTCCTCTGGGGCTCCCACCCTTCCTCCAGCCTTGTTCCTCAGGGTGGACCCTCTCGCTTCGCCCAGGGGCCCACTCGGGGAAAGTGAGGGTGTGACTTTCAAACCTTCAGGGAGTCAGGGATGGCCGGAGACACACTCATGCCTCCTTGACATTTGGGGAGGCTGAGATGGGAAGATGGCCTGAGCCTGGGAGTTTCTGGGGACAACCCTGACCCCAGAAGTAAAATCCAGAAAACCTTGAGTGAAGGCAAACCTCAGCAAGAAGATCGCCTCTGGCCCAGAGTTCAAGACCAGGCAGGAGACCAGGAAGTCAATGAAATGGAAAACCTGTGATCACAGGAGTTTGGGAGACAGTGCCGAGGGGATGACCCGAGTTGGCTGGTTTGAGAGCAGCCTGGACAACTTAGTGAGGAAAGAAAAGAAAGAAAGAAAGAAAGAAAGAAAGAAAGAAAGAAAGAAAGAAAGAAAGAAAGAAAGAAAGAAAGAGTGTAAGGAAGGTAGAAAGAAAGGAAAGAAAAAAAGAAAGAAATCCATTCTCCTGCAAAGCTTCTGCCCTCAGTCTTTCCCCTCCTGCTCCCCCACATGTGAAGGCCCCCCAAGCTCGGCACCTTTCACCCACAAACCACCCCCATGGCTGCCCCCACTTTGGTGTGGGATTTTCCGAGTCTCCCTGGACCGAGTTCCTGT
>NW_007004909.1:0-804 GCF_000164805.1 Carlito syrichta
CACATCATCAGCCTCATGGTGTTCTCATCACTAGACACCTGGCAGCTAACAAACAGGCTTTTCTGGAAAGCCAGTCAGTTTGCATTGGTAAAATTATCCAGTGAAATTGACAAAGCAGGCTCCCAAAACAATAAATCTCTCAGGTACCTCAAGAGAACAGTCACAGTTTTATGCTCCAGTGGAAAATAATAATAATATATATATAGCTTTCTGACAGTAGCTCTTTCTTTGCTGTTTTTTTTTTAATCCACAATCAGTCTGGAGCTTCTGGGTATTCAAAGTATTCATGGAGACATGGAATCCCAATTTGTCAGTAAAAAACAAATGTAGTTTAAGCTTAGTAGTGGACTCGCTTCTCTCTCTCTCTCTCTCTCTCTCTCCACATTCTTAAGGAAAACCATATTACTTGTCACAATATTAACACACTTACACATGACATGGCTGCCAAGTCTAAAATTTGTTCTTCAATATCAAAAGTTTTAGGTCAAACAGCTTAAAATATGAGATGACAGCACTGCAAACACACGTGCTTTTAAAATGGGAAATGGAACCGGGTGCCATGGCTCAAGTCTATTACTTAGCCACAAAGTAGCAAGAATCTTAGATGCTCCAAAGTCCCTTACAATGGACCTTTAGAAGTTATCTGATTCAACTTATATGATGCCAGAATTCCAACTACTTTATCTCAAACATGGGGTCACTTGGCCTCTGAATGAATAACTCTCCAGTAATGTAAAAATCAATACCTTCTGGGGTAACTCAAACTCTTTGTAGTTAATTTGGATCGTTGTAAAGTTCTTCACT
>NW_007004910.1:0-407 GCF_000164805.1 Carlito syrichta
AAGTTTTGGAGGAAAATGGGTTTCTTTCTTTCTTTCTTTCTTTCTTTCTTTCTTTCTTTCTTTCTTTCTTTCTTTCTTTCTTTCTTTCTTTCTTTCTTTCTTTCTTTCTTACCTTGTTTCTTTTCCTTCCTCACTAGGTTGCCCAGACTGCTTTCAAACCACCCAACTCAGGATATCCTCTTGGCTGGGGCCTCCCAGTGTGCTGGGATCACAGGCTTTCCATTGTTCGACATCTTGATCTTCCTGTCTGGTCTTGAACTCTGGGCTGGAGGCAATCTCTCCCCCGAGGCCTGCCCTTATCTAAGGTTTTTGGGTTTTGCTTGGGATTGTGGTGGGGGCTTGCTAAGTTGTCCAGCTTGGTCTCGAGCTCCCAGTCTCTGGCCATCTTCCCGTCTCGTCCTGCCTGA
>NW_007004911.1:0-616 GCF_000164805.1 Carlito syrichta
CAAGGTGCCAAGAACATATATGGGGGAAAGAATACCCTCTTCAATAATTGGTGCTAGAAAAACTGGATATAAATAGGCAGAGGAAAGAAACTAGACCCATCTCTCTCTACACATATACAAATCAACTCAAAATAGATTACATAAGATCCCAAACTATAAAACTACTTGAAGAATATATAAGGGAAGCTTTTCATTACATTGGTCCAGGGAAATATTTACAGGCAACAACAACAAAAAATGACAAATGTGACTATATTAAACTAGAAAGTTTCTGCATAGCAAAGAATATTATCAACAGAGTGAAAAGACAATCTATAGAATAGGAAAAATATTTGCAAACTATTCATCTATAGAATAGGAAAAATATTTGCAAACTATTCATCCATGAACTAACTCAACAGGAAAAAAAAAAACTCTTTAAAAAAAGTCAAAGCAGCCGGGCTCGGTGGCTCAGCCTGTAATCCCGCGCCTTTGGGAGGCTGAGGTGAGTGAATTGCCTGAGCCCGCGGGTTCGAGACCCGCCTGGGCAGCGAGACCTCATCTCTACAATAAATCAAAAAAATCAGCAGGGCGTGGTGGCGCATGCCTGTAATTCCGGCTACTCGGAATGCTGAAG
>NW_007004912.1:0-663 GCF_000164805.1 Carlito syrichta
ATCTACAACTATTCACTTCAAATGTGACAGACAGGATGAAAGACAGAATGAGACACTTATAAAAGCATAAATCAAAGAGAAGCAGAAATGTCTATATTATTAGATAAAGTAATCTTCAAGGTAAAGAAAACCACCAGAAAGAAAAATTATATAAAGATAAACGTAATCTGACAAGAAGACACAGCAATCTTTTTTTTTTTTAAGTTGGAGTCTCACTTTGTCGCCCAGACTGGAGTGCAGTGGCCGCTCCTGCCCACTGCAGCCTCAAACTGCTGGGCTCTGGTGATCCTTCCACCTCAGCCTTCCAAGCAGCTGGAATTACAGGCATGTGCTACCAAGCCCAGTTGATTGACACAGCAATCTTAAATGTGTATGCACCAAATAATATATGGGAAAAAAATATATGGACAAACCTGAAAGAACTAAAGAAAGAAGAGAGAAATTCACACATAACTGGGTACTTCAAAAAACTTCTCTTGACAATTAATAGAACAACCAATCAAGAAAACCAGCCAAGACATAAAAGAACTTAACAGCATCATCGATCAATAGTATCTAATGTTTGTAGAACATTCCACCCATATGTAGCAGATTACACCCTCTGTTCAAGTGCTCTTGGAAGTGCACAGCACTCAGCGCATATATTCAAAAATAAGATTCTCA
>NW_007004913.1:0-784 GCF_000164805.1 Carlito syrichta
TTCCTGACTAGTTAGCTAATCAATTAAGTCAGCTAATTATACAGCTAATTAAATAGTTACCTAACTATTTAATTCACGTAGTTAAGTTAGCTAGCTAACTAGTTAAGTCTACAAGTTAACTCAGATAGTTAAGACAGTTTTCTAAATTCATCAGCTGTTTAAGACAGCTACCTAGCTAGTTAACTAACGAGTTGTTATCAGCTTGAGTCAGGTATTTAGCTAGTTAACTAATGTAATAAGTCAGCTGGTTGAGTCAGCTAGCTAGCAAGTTAGAAAACGGGTTGATTCAGCTGGTTGAGTAGGCTAGCTAGCTAGTTAGTTAACGAGTTATGTCAGCTGGATGAGTCAGCTAGCTACCTAGCTATCTAATGATTTAAGCCACATGATTGTATGAGCTAGCTAGCTCATTAACTAACGAGTTAAGTAAGATAATGTCACCTAACTAGCACGTTAGATAATGAGTAAGCTAACTAATAGTCTAGCTGGTTAAGACAGTTAGCTAGCTGGCAGCTAACTATTTAAGTCAGCTGGCTAGCTACACAGCTAGCTAGTTAGCTAACTACTAAAGTCAGCTGGCTATCTATGTAGCTAGCTAGTTAAATCAGCTACTTAAGTCAGCTGGCTAGCCAGCTGGCTAGCTAGGTAGCAAGCTAGTTAAGTCAGTTGGTTAACCAACTGACTAGCTGGTTAATTCAGCTAGTTAAGAGAGCTGGCAAACCAGCTGACATATATGTAGCTAGCTAATTAAATCAGCTAGATAGCTACCTGGCTAGTTAGTGATGTC
>NW_007004914.1:0-394 GCF_000164805.1 Carlito syrichta
ACACGCACTATTTAACTGTTTTTCTTTCCTAAAACCATTTTTTGACTTAGTGTTGTAAAATGAGACTATCGGGCTCTTAATCAATTGCTGTGTTCAAAACACTTCAGCAGATTTGAGAATATTTTTATTTAGTTGACAGGTATATTCTCTTAATCTGTCAAGGCATCTATATAAGATTTACTGTAGCATTGTTTATACTAGTCAAAAACTGGAACTATCTGTGGGAATCTGGTTAAATAAATTAAAAGCAACCATGAACTGGTGTGGTCAGGGTTCTTCAGAACCAGATAGATAGATAGATAGATGATAGATTAGATAGATAGATAGATAGATAGATAGATAGATAGATAGATAGATAGATAGATAGAGATAGAGAGATAGAGAGATAGATAGA
>NW_007004915.1:0-794 GCF_000164805.1 Carlito syrichta
CTTTAGGTCATCTAAGTAGTCGGCCGATTAGTTAGATGAGCTAACTAGTTGGCCAACTAATCGGATGACTAGTTAGGTCAGCAAATAAGCCAGGCAACTAGTCAACTGAACTAACTAGTGGGTCATCTAGTTAACCCAGCTAAATTGTCGGCCGAATATTCATCCAAATTTTTATGCCAGCAAACAAGTCAGCTGTGTAGTCAACCAATGTATTAAACCAGCTAACTAGTCGACCAACTCATCAGCCAGAAAGTTGTCACCTAGCTAACTCGTAACCAACTAGTTAATTCACCTAGATATCTCGTTTACCAACTAGATAAAAAAAGCTAACTCATTAACCAACTTGTTAAGTCAGCTAGCTATCTCGTTAGCCAACTTCTTAAGTCAGTTAGCTAATTCAGCTAGCTAACAAGCTAGCTAGCTAAGTCAGCTCACTAAATCAGCTAGCTCACTTTTTAGCTAAATATATGTCAGCTACTTAAGTCTGCTTGCTGACTAGCTAGCTAATTAATTAAGTCATCTAGTAATTCAGCTAGTTAAATATTTAGCTAACTATTTAATTCACATAGTTATGTTAGCTAGCTAACTAGTTAAGCCAGCCAGTTAAGACAGCTAGTTAAGTCAGTTTTCTAATTTCATCAGCTGGTTAAAATAGCTAGCTGGCTAGTTAAATAACGGGTTGTGTTAGCAGGTGGCTCAGGTACATATCTAGTTAACAAACGTATTACTCAGCTGGTTGAGTCGGCTAGCTAGCAAGTTAGGAAACGGGTTGAGTCAGCTGGTTGAGTAGGCTA
>NW_007004916.1:0-453 GCF_000164805.1 Carlito syrichta
CATAATTCTATTTTTATGATTTTTGAGCAGGGAGGATTTAAGAAAAATGAGGGACTACTTCAATTCGAATATAGAAAGAGAAATGGAGAAAGATTAGAGCTGAATTTGCAAACTATTCAAAGTGGTTTGGGCATAGCATGACCAAAATGCCAGAGGAGGACATTACTTATTATGGTTCCTGTTCTTCATGCCTTAGACTCCCTCAAACACACACACACACACACACACACACACACACACACACACACACACACACACAACTGTGACTAACTGAATTTTTTCATAAAAGTGAGCCTAAGTCCAAGTCAAGCTCCTTTTATTGAATACCTTTTTTTGGATGGATTAAAACACTTTTAGTAACAACTGATAGAAAGGATTGCCATGGCCTCAGCAATGATAAGTCAAAAGTTGGATACTTGGGGGTTTTTGTAGCAACTTGGTGACAGCAGAAAA
>NW_007004917.1:0-653 GCF_000164805.1 Carlito syrichta
CCTCTGGTTCTTTTTTTTTTTTTGAGTTGGAGTCTCACTCTGTCGCCCAGTAGCTGGAATTACAGGTATGCGCTAGCACGCCTGGCTGATTTTTTTTTTGATTTATTGTAGAGATGAGGTTTCACTGCCCAGGTGGGTCTCAAACCTGTGGGCTCAGGCAATCCACTCACCTCAGCCCCCCAAAGTCGCGGGATTATGTCAAATCCCAGGAGCCACGATCATGACTCCAAACCGCAGCCTGGCCAACAGAGATCTCACCAACCAAAAAGTAGCCTTCCACGTGCATCACAATAGGCCTCCATGGCTCCCCAGAGAAAGGTCCATGCGTGAATAGCCTGGGCCACATAACAAGACATCGTCTTGCCAGCATTAGAGTTGCGAGTGGTGGAGACTAAAGTCCTGGCTACATGGGATGTGGTGCTCCCCATCCTGGGGCATTCGTTTTCGTCACCACCACTTACAGAACGTGCATGTCCAGACCGGGCACCGTGGCTCACAGCTGTCAGCCCCGCATCCTGGGGAGGCCAAAGCGGGGAGGCTGCCTGAGCCCAGGGATCGGAGACCAACCTGGGGTGACATGGCCATACCTCGTTTCCATGATAGGCCCCCAAAATTGAGTCAAGGAATGGTGTCCCCTGGAGTCCCGGCTGCTC
>NW_007004918.1:0-627 GCF_000164805.1 Carlito syrichta
TTCCGGCTGATTTTCTCATTACTTTTAAACTATAATTGTGGTTATATTAATGTGTGTTTCTTATAGACAATATAGAGTTGGGTATTTTTTAAAAAAAACCCATGTTAATTAATAATCTCTGCATTATAATTCGTGCATATGGGTTGTTCTCATTTTCAATTGGTATATTTAGATTAATAATCATTTTTGTGTCTGTTTTCTATTTGTTGTCAAAGGTCTCTTTGTCTCCTTTCTGTGTATTTAATTGAGCATTTTAAACTAATAAGAGCAGATGCAACACTTAGTCTTAGCCAAAAGGCTAAGAAGCAATAACTGAGCACTTTTAATCATTTTTAGATAATTATATTTATGTATAAATTGTATTTCTTTTAAAATTGCAACATCCTTAGCATTTTCATTTTTCATTTTTTATATTTAAAATATAGTTTATATGGAAAGTAAATTGGAGAGAAACACAGAGAAAGAGAGATTTACCTCCCCAAGATAGTGGAGGAGGCCAAAGCTTAGGAAACAGCCATCCATCTGAGCCAGCAAACAATGGCCTACATTTGCAACTAACCTAATTTTATCTTCAAATGACACTATCCCACTTCATGAGTAGTGCAAATATTATATGATGAAATTCTC
>NW_007004919.1:0-572 GCF_000164805.1 Carlito syrichta
CCAGAGTGGAATTCAAACTCCAAATAATAATAATAACCACCACTGCCACCACCATCACCCTTGTCACCCACTGCGAGGAGTCACTCTCATGTATTGGAGAGGAAATGCACTTCTCCCCTGTCGTTCATGTGAGGTTTCAAAGGTGATTGTGACTCCCAGGGCCTCAACCTGCAGGGCTCAGGCGGTTCTCTCACTGGTCCCCGAGCAGCCTGGACTCTGGGGGCCACCAAGCCAGACTCAATTTTGGGAAATTCACACTGATACAAGGTTTGTTGACATTGCCCGGGCTGGCTTTCGAGTCCTGGACCAAGGCAGTCTCCTGCATTGGCTCCCAGGGTGTGTGGCTGTCGGACATGAACAAGGGTGCCCAGCCCGGACTCGCACATTCTGTCAGCAGGGACAATGCAAATAATAACCCCTGATGGAGGCCTCTACATCCCATGTAGCCGGGACCGTGGATGACACCAGGCACGACTTCAGTGTTGACATTCTTGGGAGCAATGAGGTCTCACTTCATGGCCCAGGCTGGTCTCTAACTCCCGGGCTCCAGTGATCCCCCACCTCAGCCTCCC
>NW_007004920.1:0-648 GCF_000164805.1 Carlito syrichta
CAGCTGCTGGAGAGGGTGTGGTGAAAAGGGAACACTTCTACCCTGTTGGTGGGAGTGTAAACTAGTGCAACCTCTGTGGAAAGCAGTGTGGTGATTCCTAAAAGCTCTAAAAATTGACCTTCCATATGACCCTGCAATCCCCCTACTGGGAATATACCCTGAAGAACACAAATCACTCTATAAAAAAGATACCTGCACACGTATGTTTATCGCAGCATTGTTCACAATAGGAAGAACCTGGAAACAACCATGCTGCTCATTAAAAAGAGGACTGGATTTTTAAAAATGTGGTACATATACACGATGGAATACTACGCAGACATAAAAAAGAACAAAATCATGAATTTCACTGCAACCTGGATGGAACTTGAGTCTATAATACTGAGTGACCTCTCACAGAAACAAAGATCTGAATATCACATATTCTCACTCATATAATGGACCTTGAACATCCAATGCAATACTATAAGAAAATGACTGATGGTACTGGGAAACTATGGGGGGAGGGGGATGGGATTAACAGTAGCAAATATCTGTCGGGGGGATGGGAAAACACCTCTTATCAACAGGGTGCCTGAATGAAACGTAATTGTACACCTAACTCTTAACTGTACCCCCACAACACCATAATAAAAAAATACTGATTTA
>NW_007004921.1:0-592 GCF_000164805.1 Carlito syrichta
CTGGTTTTGATGTTTATTTTTATTCCACTGTGGTCCGAGAAGGTGCATGGCAAAATTTCCATCTGTTTATATTTGCTTATGCTTGATTTATGGCCATGTATGTGGTCGATCTTAGTGTACGTTCCATGTAGTGATGAGTAGAATATATATTCTGTGGTCTTTGGATGGAGTGTTCTGTAGGTATCAATTAAGTCTATTTGGTCAAGAGTTACACTGAGGTTTCGGATCTCGTTGCTGATTTTTTGTCCTCATGATCTGTCTAGAGTTGTGAGTGGGGTATTGAAGTCCTCAGCTATGATGGTGTTGGAGTCAATATCTTTTTTTAGTTTATCTAGAAGCTTCTTTATGAAAGTTGGTGTTTCTATATTGGATGCATATATGTTTAGGATGGATATTTCTTGTTGATGGATTGAACCTTTTATCATTATGTAGTGGCCTTCTGTATCTTTTTACATTTTTTATATCTTAAAGGGTATTTTGTCTGAGATTAAGGTAGCAACTCCTCCTTTCTTTTGTGTTCCATTCACCTGAAAATTTGTTTCCCATTCTCTTACTTCTCTCCTAAAATTCTTTTTTTTTTTTTTTCTTTAAT
>NW_007004922.1:0-1400 GCF_000164805.1 Carlito syrichta
TGATAAAGTCCTTCAGGTTCCCTCTTAGAACCTCAGGTCCCTTTGCCTGTAATCCCTGGGACTGAAACTCAGGGAGAGTGTTGGGCCCTTCCCAAACAGGGTAGGACTGATAAGCCCTCTTAAACAGGAGGGAGGAGGATAAATAAGACCTACTGGGATCCCAGACACTTCTGAGACAGATGGCCATCTAAACAAGGCCGCGGGGTATCTTTCTGCTAAATGTGAAAAGGCTGGCCTGTTGGCCCAGAGGCAAAAGAACACTGTCTATTTTATATGAGCGTATGAGTGGTGTCAGGGGCGTGTGAGGGGTGCACCAAGGAGAAATGCCAGTTCAGTTGCTGAATCCTTTGCAGCTGTGTCCTTCCCTTTTTCCTGTTAGCAGAGCTGCATGTGGGTGTACAAGGGGCTCCCCCACTGTCTGCCAGTTTGTCTTTCTTGACTAGTTTCTGCATTTCCTGCTCTGTCTCTGTTTCTTTGTGTTTACATATTTTTTATTCTAGTTCACCATCCTGGGAGTAAAATAAAGCGCTCTGATTCCAGCTCTTCGATTTCCAGTCAGTCTCCCATAGGTTGGCCTTTAAGCTTTGTCCTGCTTGCCCCTAGCCTGTTGGGAATGGCTTTGCTTCTTAAACTGGAACACCCGTTGGTTCTATAATTTGCTGCCGTCATGAATGCTTGAAATAGCCAAGTCATAGCTTTTCTAACTACCCTGAATTGGTGGGGCATAACATACTCCTGTTGAGACAATATCCATTTGTTCTGTGGTTCTCTTTCTATTATAAGTACTTTACAAATAACACATTTATGCCTCATAACCACCCTATGAGGTATAAATACTGTTATCGCCATTTTACAGAATAGTAAATTGAGGCATAGAAAATTTAAATGAATTGCCCAAGGACAAACTACTAATAATTGACAGAGACAGGACAAACTACTAATAATTGTCAAAGCCAAGGCAGTCTGGCTCTAGAGTATGTGCTCCTGTGTGTGCTATTGGTTCAGCCTGCATAAGTAAGTTATTAAGGTTTATTTGTAAACCTAGCAGCAATACATGTTTACAGCACAGTTATATAACTTTTTGGGAAGTGGTTTATTGACATATTCTGAAGTATTTAGTGAGGATAGGGCTTTATAAAGGGAGGAGTTCTCACATGACAGATATGACCATAAATAGTTCTTCCTATTTAAATGTATTTCCACATTTACTTCAGTAAACTAGAGTAAAAGCTATGCAGGAATAATTTTCATTAGAAGTTCCTTTTATAAAAATAGGTAATTTTGAAAACAGCTTTCAGCCAGGCACGGTGGCTCATGCCTATAATCCCAGCACTTCAGGAGGCCCAGGTGAGAGGATTGCCTGAGCCCACAGATTTGAGACCAGCCTGGGCAACTTGGTG
>NW_007004923.1:0-2484 GCF_000164805.1 Carlito syrichta
TATGAGCCAGGTGCCCAGGAAACGCATCTCCTGAAGGCCCTGTCCTCGCTCCACCCCCGATGCGGCCAGAGGGCCTCACTCTGCCTCAACCCGGGGGGGTCTCACGGGGCCTTGCTCCAACGCAGTCCTGGGCCTGGCACTGCCACTGCTGTGGCCGACTGCAGGAGACCTAGCTCTGCCGACACCGCTGGGTGGCCTAGCTCCACTGCCGCCAGGGTCCTGGAGGTGGACTTCGTACCGCCGCCGCCGCCGCCACCGCCACAGCCGCCACCGCCACCGCCGCCGCCTTCTGGTGGCCTAGCTCCGCCACCACTACCGCCGCTGCTGCCACAGAGGCCTTCGTTCTGCCGCCGCCACAGCCGGCTCGTGGAGGAGCTGGAGAAAGGGGCCTCACTCCGTGGAGGAGCTGGGCACTTAGCTACTGGGCGTTGAGCTCCACGGAGATTCCGGGCAAACAGCCGGGGTGGCGAGCCTGGCACAACACCGTTACAGCTTTTCTGCTTTGGCCTGGAAGACAACTCGGTAAACACTTTTATATTGATATCCTCATTGACAGGATTATAAATTCAGATGTATCAACCCTCTCCCATAGATCCTCTTTTCTCTAATTCCAGAGGGAATGCTCTAGGTACAAAATCATAATTAATTTATTTCCTGAATTCTGGCAAGATCTGCTGACTGATCATCTTGATCTTGTTTCTCCTTTTTCTTTTCCTCCCCGGGGCTGGCGTTATTATATTCTTATAGTATCACTGCTTCTCTACCTGTCTCCACAGCACGTAGGATAAGACCCACAATCTTCTTCCTGACTTTCAAATTTCTTCTGGGTCTGGTCTCAATCTCTTTTTCCAGTTTTATTTCTTCTCCCATTTTGTATATTACAATCCAAGCTAAACCAGACTCATTGCTAAATCCCAAATACTCACAGACCTTTCTTCACACTAGACTCTCATCTGTAGGCCATTCATCAAGACCCATCTCTGTTTTCTTTGCACAGTTATAGTCTTGTGTTTTTTTCCCATTTGGGGCACATATTTCCTTTCACAGTGTTGTAATGTGTGCACTCATTCCACTTCCTCATTAGATGTTCCTCATGTCAATTATCTCTCCATCCCCCACAGCATTCAGCTCAGTGCTTGAAAACGAAGTCTCAGGCAAAAAAAACAAACCAGTAACTTATAGTATTTGAGGAAAAATAGATGGACTACACTAAAACTGAATATCACACTACAAAGTTTTCAAATAAACAGGTCTGGCTAAAGATAAAAGTGTCCCATAGCTTCAAGTCAAGGCTGAGTTGCTGGTTCTTCAGGCAGCTACTTGGAAATATCATTTTACGTGTTCTCCCTCGACTGTTCAGTTGCCTAAGTTGCTTTGAAGTCTATGAAGTGGTCAATATCTCCAATCAGAGCAGTATTTCCTTTCCAGACAGGAAGACTGCTGCTAAGTAGAGAAGCCACGCTAGCTTTTGCGGTCTGGCTGCAATGGTGACTCATCCAGTAAAGCCAGAGGCTGTCTGTTTTGATCTTTCACTGTTCAGAGCCTATTTATGGTTGTAATTTTCTGTCTTTTTCTCTCTCCCTTACCACCTCTGGTGACTTATCGGAAGGGTCACACACATTTGACAAACAGAACTTGTATAAGGAGAGAAAGAGCACACGATTAAACATGCTTTCCGCTAAAGTACATGAATGGATGCTTGTGTTTACAGCTCTGATGATAGGGTTCCGGTAATGACTTGGCCTTTTTCTCCTTGATTGAATATTCCCTTGGGCCTGCCAGTCTGGGCTCCTGTTATTTAATGAGGATATAGAAGCACAACCTCAAAATATCTGCAAAAATGACCTTTTTTTGGTCTCACTTCAAATACAAAGAAAAGTAGAGTCCAAGTTAGTCAGGGTGGTTCTGGAATACAGCTTTGGAACTTTTTCTTTCCCAAGAGGCTGACATTCATGGAATCTCGTGCTATCAGAGCCAGTGAGAACCATGGGAATAATGTAGTTACAAGTTTATGTTTTTTCAGATGGAGAAACTGAGGACTAGAGAAGAAAAGCAAGTTGCCATAAATTACCAGGCACAGTCACAACAAATCCTAGTTAGTGTTCCTGTTAATGGCTTAATGTTTGCTTTAAATAAAAGAGAAGCTTCTCTTAGTTTTTCTTGTATTATATTGTGACGATATTACGCTCTCCTTTTCTTATTCAAAATGAGAAGCAAGCATTCGCTTCTGGTTATAAGCTCAATGTCTCTGTTAGCTCTGAAAGCCACTATCAACAGCCATATGATCCTGAACGCACTGGATCTTGTCTGAAAGCCAATATAGGATGAGTATAAGAGTTAGTGCTGAAAGGTCCCAACAGGGACAACCTCAGAGGTCCCAATTCACTATGTGCCTGCATTTGGCTTCACCTACAAAATGAGGGATTAATTTACTGACTGAATATTCTTACAAAATTTAAATGAGAAAATAATGTCAGAAAGTGC
>NW_007004924.1:0-2047 GCF_000164805.1 Carlito syrichta
GGGGGGGGGCTAGAATACCATCATCCCTTCTATATTTATTATCTTGGAAGAAGAGCTTTCTGTTTTTCCTTGTTCATTCATTCACATTAATATGGACTCAAAGACTCTTATTTTACTCAATACAGCATAATTCATTAATATTGCCATTTAATTTGATGCTCAAATTGTCCCATATTTGGCCAACAGAAACCCTTTCAAGATAGTTCCCATCCTCTTGACATGTCTTCATGATTCTTTCAACACTTCTTTACCTTCTCACCTCATATTTTGCCAGCCCTTTAATCAGCCATTGCTCATTCTCAAAGAAATCCTAGTTCCTTTCAATGGAGAGCAGTATTTAAAATTTAAGGACTGGAGCTGTATCACATTGTTGTCATTGCTTCCAAGTCTCTCACTATGTGACTATTATATGTATATATGAGAGGGTCTCATATAAACATGCATATATATGCACAGGTATACATAAACATATATATGCAATTCTATACTTACTGATCTACTTACATATACACATATAAAGACACTGAAAACTAAGAGCTCATTCTGTTACCTCCAATTCCAATCAAACACCACAGTGTATATTCTAGTATTCCCCATGTCCATATTTGTAATTCCTTCATCCAATAATGAGAAATCTGGTTATCGATATCCTTAACATATCTACATATTTTCTCAAGTCTATAATACACAAAGATAGTTTCAGAATTTCTAAGCCTTACCATTGCAAATAGCAAACCTACTAATAGAGGTTAATATATTTTAGTCTTTTAGGTACATTTTAAAATTTGTTTATTCATAAAAATATACAAATCTTAAATGCACAATTTATTATATTTTGACAAATAGATAAATCCTTAAATATACAGCCTATCAAGACACAGAACAATTCTTATCTCCATAAAGTCCCTCCCCTAATCCTTTCTAATCAATCTCTTTTGTTCATTTATAGATAAGTTTGGTCAGTTTATAGAAATGCACGTAAATGGATCGAATATTATGCACTCCTTTAAATCTGCATTTGCTCAGCAGGAGAACAGTGAGATTCATTATGTTAATGTGTGTTTCAGCACTCTGCACTTTACTATAGCTAATAGCATTCTACTGCATGGCTATACTACAAACGATCTGTTCTACTGCTACTGAATATTCAGGATGCTTACACTTCCAGTTTGGAGCTAGTATGAAGAAACCTGCTATAAACTTTGTTATAGAAGTCTTCCTGTGCACACAGTTTTCAATTATCTTTGGAAAATATCAGAGTAAAATTCCTGGGTCACAAGGTAAATATGTTTAAACCTTCCAAGAAACTGTCAAACCTTTCTTCCATGTTTTATATTCTTAAAAATAAAGTTATCAAAATTATTTAGGGATTTTAAAGGAGAATACATTAAAAATAAAGATGATTTATATCACACAAACAGCATGGGGCAAAAATACTAACTACCCTAAGAATGAGCAATCACAGCGACTGAGGGAGGAAGACATGAGCTTCACAGGTGTGGAGCAGAAGGGCAGGGGGGCAGCAGAGGAGGCCACTGGCCCTTTGCAAATGTCTATTTTCAAAAGTTGAAAAATCACAAACGGCAAAAAAAGGACCAGCAGATATTCATGTCGAGCCTAATCTAGCAATATGGAAAAAAACAGAAGCGGCAGCCACCCCCGCTTGTCTTGGCAGCCACCTGAGCACAGAGGAAATGCTACACAGAGCTGTTTCAAAGTATGACCCAGGAGTAAGAAAGCCCTGGGTCAGGAGCAGCAGAGCTCAGGGGGTGTGGAGAAAGCATCTTAAAGAACGCTAGAACGGAGGAAGAAAACTGGAGGAGGAAATACTTACAGGCTTGGGAAAAGGGCAAGAAGTAGGACAGGGGGACAGAGTGTCACAGTTGATACTCAGGACAGATCCTAGACATGAATTTATGCTAAAGTAAAGGGCAAGCAGGCAGAGAATCTGCCAGTAAGTGAGAAACTCTTTTGCTAACACATCTTCAGCCCAGTGAGAGGAAATAAAAAGAATAAAGACTAATATTCCAAAAGAACAAATGGCTTA
>NW_007004925.1:0-2047 GCF_000164805.1 Carlito syrichta
CTAGACTTCCTTACAGAACCTATGAGTTCCAAAAGGAACTCTTCTGAGAAGACAAGGTAGTGTGCAAGCACTTGTCAAGCCCCTGCTTGCACATTGCTTGCTAATACCACAGTGGCCAAAGAAAGCTACATGGCCAACCTCAGAGTCAATGCAGTAGGGGCCACACTAAAGTGTGATTTCTGGAAGATGTGGTCCATCGAATGCCATCAATACAATTGTCTACCACAGCCGGTGAATCCCTCCTTCCTGCCTCAGTGGGGACAAAGCCATGACACCGTGGGCTATCCTCCACTCTCCCAGGGAGCTTGGAAGACAGGGCAGGTTTCTCAGAAGACAGCCATTTCCCAGAGGAAGTAAGAAAGTCAGGTCAGGCACGCTCAAGATAGGGGGGAGGTTCCTTGAATCCCATCATGGCCATGCTCAAGTCTAGCAAAATAACATGCTAGAGTGTCTTTTCAGATCTTGGGGGACAAAGGGACCTGTCATTTTCATTCATTCACTCACTGAACACAGTGCCTGAGCACTGCCATCACGGGGCACTCAAGATCAAGGCAACCTCTGTTACCAACACTAGGAGAAGAACGTGTGCATTTCCACCCACATCCTAGTCGTCCATGAGGATTGCTTTTTCCCACTGGGGAGTAATAGCATCATGCAGTGGTTAAGGGCATGGACCCTGTTGGCAGATGCCTTGGCTTCAGGTTCCAGCTCTGCCACACCTGGGCATGGTGCCCAACCTTCCTGAATCATGGTTCCCTCATCTGAATTCTCATGAGGGTTAAGTTACTTAATCCATGTAAAGCACTCAGAATAGAGCCTGGCATAAAATAAGCATCAGGCAAACATTTACTCATATTATTCACAATGAATCCTTACATTAAACACTTTTTTTCAAACTACAGAAATAATATATACTTGATATAAAGAGAAACTAACCAAACTTGCAATATCTGGAGAAAAAAAAAGGAACACTCATTCACTTAATCTCTCCACCCAAAGAGAATCCTGCCAACCACCTGGCATGGACACTCAGTGTTTTCCTATGAAATATGTACACATATCCATTTTTTCCTTTAAAAAACGCTGTCTCAAGCTACTTACGCTGCTTATAGCCTGCCAGTTAAAACTTAATAGTATGTCAAAAATGTTGGCCATAAATATTATGCTACAACTGTATTTTACTGTCTACATGTATTTCATCATGTGCCCATCCCTTACTGTGGCGCAGTTATATGATTTGTGATTTTTCAAGGACAAGAGTGATACTGTGATGAAGACTCTCATCCACAACCCTGATTAGGTCCTCAGAATAAATTCCTAGGAGAGGAAATGCTGGGTTCAAGGGAATGCCTAGCTTCAGGGTCATGTGGCTCAGACACTGTTGGTCTGTCCTGGAGAGAAAGAGTGTATCTAGAAGATCTAGCAGGAGAGGAGCATGCACATGTTCCCTGTGTCCTTACTGGCCACGAGGACTGCCTTTTTCTCACTGGAGAGCAGTAGTATCAGCCTCTGGGCTGGGACGTCCTGCTGTGGTGTGATATCTCCTCCACAGTAAGCAGGACCAGAGCCATCTTCAGCACACCAGCATACCAGGTGCCTTCTGCCTCCCTGTCTGTAACCACTACATTGCCCCAGATTTCTGCCTAGCTCTCCTGTAACCCCTCTCCACACAGGGGGCTTCCCTGGCTTTGATATCCCTTTAGCAGGTAACCCCAATCCACTTACCCCATCTCCAGTCTGGACCTGTACCTCTGCCTGACTGTCCCATGGGGTCCTCAAATTCAGCTAGGTCTAATCCAACCCCCTTGTCTGCTTCCCCATAACTGCTCCTACAGGCTGTTAGAGCAGGTGTCTACACTTCAAGGGTCAGGCAGCCTGGGTAAGACTATGGCTCTGCATTTACCAGCTGGGTGATCATGACTTGACCCCTTTGAGCTGCAGTTTTTCTTAGCTGCAAACTGGAGACTGTAATATGGACCTCCTAGGGCTCTGAAGATTCAGAGGGGTGACAGCAGGTTCTGGCAGAGAAAATGCTCACAAAATGGTA
>NW_007004926.1:0-1790 GCF_000164805.1 Carlito syrichta
GTAGCTGGTACTACAGGCGCGCGCTACCACACCCAGCTAGTTTTTTGATTTATTGTAGAGATGAGGTCTCGCTGCCCAGGCGGGTCTCGAACCCGCGGGCTCAGGCCATCCACTCACCTCAGCCTCCCAAAGGCGCGGGATTACAGGCTGAGCCACCGAGCCCGGCTATAAGATTCTTTTAATACCACGTGTTTTTTCCCTCCAAAATCAACATTTTATATAATTGAGGTGAGGAAAATCTCTTCACTCTTGATTAGGTTTTGAGTTTAGAAAAGAAAGCAAGGTGGAAGACAAATTGTTCTTCAACAGAACAAAAGAACTGAAAGAAACAAGGGTCCCGAGGAAGAGTTGCTGGCATTAGGGTCAGTATGAGGCATCATTTAGGGCTTTGACTAAGACATAAAAGTTGAACAGCAGGCAACTTTTGAACCTCTATAGTTGAATGACTTTTAGTCTTTTTGTCAAAATATAATTTTAATGCTATTATTTTCATCAAAGTATCACTCTCTCATTCCCAATGAGTCTGATAAAACCTATATTGAAATGCTTTAAAGCTATTTAAGACAATTCTAAATATTATAAAAGGTTGACCAGCAAAAGTATTTCCCTTGAATAAAAAGTGGCAAATGACTCATAAATGACAGAGATGATTTGTGAGACACCAAACACTTAGACCATATTTCAAACAGAGTTTACTAAACTTGTTTTTCTTACAGTCGTCACATGTATTCAATTTGAAAATTCTACTGTCAAAACATGCCTTAAATCCTAAATTCACACCACCCCACTGTTACCCCTGTTATCCAGATCTCACCTGGATTATAATCATAGTCTCCTAACTGGTCTTTCTCTTTATGAGCTTATCTTTAGTCCAGCCCTCAACTTCTTCTCAATTATCCATACAGCAACAATAGTGCTGACTTTAAAATGTAATTCAGCTTCTGCCATACTAATACTCCACACTCTCTAGAAGTTTTTCATCACTTTCAGTTTAAATTCAAAGTTTTTTTTTTTAGTGGTCTAGAATCCTTGCTTCCTCTGTGACCTAGCCTCCCCTCACGTTTCCCCTTGCTCACGTTGTCTGGTCAGATGCCGTCTCACGCTTCTTCAAAAAATCCAAGCCTGTTCCTGCATCAGGGCCTTAACACTTCCTCTTTCTCTGCTTGGAGCTCTTGGCTCACAACTAGCTGTCACTTCATTCAGGGTTGTGCTCAAACACCTCATTAGCAAGAACTCCTCTGGCTAAAATAGGCATTCAGTCACTCTCTAGCTGCCTCCCTGATTTGTTTTTCTTTGTAATATAATTTTCAATACCTGGCACATTCTATACTTATTTGTTTATTGTCTGTTTCCTCCTACAAAAATGTAAACTCCACTGGAGTAGGGATTTTATTTTACTCACAGATGGATCTTCAGGGCTTAGAATTGTGAACAAACAGTCATTACAGTGACCTGTTCCCAGGAGATAGGTATGAAATAAAGTTATGAAGTAAGATATTGCTTTATTGACAGCTGTTTGGACTGTGAAAACTCCTTATCACTACCAGGTTAAAAAGTTTTTCCTAAAGAAGATAAGGAGGTAGGTTTGAAGAGGGGAAGGGACGAAAGATGAGGAAAGCATTAGAGCATTCTTAACATGGTCCAAGGGAGAGATAAGGGTGGTTTGAATAAGGGTTGTGGCTGTCCAGATGGAGAGAATCAACAGGACTTTGTAATAGTTTAAATGTGGAAAATTAGGGGGAGAAAAGGAGAAAATAAAAATGATGTTTGAGTTTTTTTTCACATCAACA
>NW_007004927.1:0-1689 GCF_000164805.1 Carlito syrichta
CCAAGTTTGATACCGAATAAGGCCTCATATTCATATGAGTCTGAATTAACAAAGTATGACACACTCAATAACTCAATAATAATTCATATTTCTCTTAATTGGAAAAGTCCTATAGATAATTCACAAATAAAAAATATATACATTTTATTATGGAAATAAATGAAAATCAACCAAATGGGAATAAGAAAAGGCTATTTGTTCAGGGCTTACTGTAGCAACAATCAGTCTCAATCACTTGAGCAGAGTCTCAAAGGCAGGCAGAGGTATGAAAAAGCTTTATATGTTGGAGAAAAGGAAAGAATTCAGGTATATTCTGATTAGAGGCCATCAGTGTGAGGAGGTACTGATGGGCTATATCCAAGTAGGGCATCTTATATGATTGGATAATGGTTTAGAGTCAGGTTTTTCTGGTGAATCCTAAATTGTTAATGGAAGCAATAATTAGAAAAACTTTCAGTTATTAACCAAGCCCTGACCTTTTGGGCTGATTATTATGGAGTTATTATTTGGCTTCCTGGATTGTTGCTGGAGATAGTGGTCTGTCTTTTTACAAAACTGACGTAAAGAAAATGAACTGATATTCTGAGGTGGTTACTTTGCATAGTGGATTGGTCTTCTGAGCTAGTGCTACAGATTATGGGTCAGCATTCTATGTGTATATATGATCAGGTCATTTTCCATTTTTACATTCATTCTCAAAATTTTCACATAAATTACTCTGGTATTTGTCTATAATTACAAATTCTCTAGACAATTCCTTACTATATTTTATTACCTAAATGGAGATAAAGTGACTTACTAGTTACTATTTTAAGAAATTAAAATATTAAAATAAATATAAAATTATTTATTTTTCAATTTTAATGTTCTTAAAATGGAATAAATTACATTTTAACTTTAGTTAACACTGATAATTTGAAGTATATTTTTATTGTTTTCATGTGTGTGAATTTTATCTGGAGCTTCTTTCTGAGTGAAAATAGTTATTGATACTCTTCCTACTTCATAGAACACTACAGATGCAAGGTTATTTAATCAAGTGTGGCATAATGTTGTTGGAGCTATTCAGTAACATCATAAATTTGAATTGTTTTTAAAAATTATATGTACTCCTGAGTTTACAGCATTTTTTGTTATTATTGTTCATGTGGGTTGCAAGAGATGCCTCAGAGTAAGATAGCCTGGCATTTTAGTATAATTCTATTTGTCTATATCTGAATAGCATTGAATATTCTCTTGCACCAATCATAATGCATGCACTTTGAGAAGATTTCTCTTCAGATAACATTTTACATAATGCATTTAATTTGATGCTCCAGTTAATGGTGAGTACAGAATATTGTGTAGAGCTTGTGATGCATTTTTCAATGTTTTATCTAGAGATTAAAATAGTATTTTGCTTTTTAGATTAACACTCTGATTCAGTGGTGAAGATATATTGTTAATTTTATAATGATCTATACATGTTATTAAACCATGTACTATTTAAGAAGAGATCAAATTCTAAGATGACACTCTTAAAAATTTATGTACATGACATGTATTTTTGATGATTATTGAAGATTAACATAGTTATAGCCCCTTGTTGTTTTGTGTAAAAAACAACACTCTGCATTTATAGACAAAGACACTAGCAATTTCTCTAATCAAAATTTTAATTAATCTCTCTGGAGGGTTTCAAAATGTTTA
>NW_007004928.1:0-1632 GCF_000164805.1 Carlito syrichta
ACACACACACACACACACACACACACACACACACACACACACATATAGGATGCCAGTTTAGGAAAAGTATTGAAGCGTTTGGATTTAGTTCTATTGTGTATTATATTTATGTTTTATTTTGCATCTCCTTATACTAATTGAATTATTACAGTTTGAGAAACAAGGATTATTTATGAGGGCTTTAGATACCAGAGTTATCGATACTGTCAGATTCAAGGTAAACTCTGAAGTACTAAACAGATTATAAAACTTCCATTATAGATTCTTAGAAGAAACCTTGGTATACAATGGTGAACTAGAATATGCTTGACTCACTTTGGCTACTTGGAAGACTATCACTCTGGGTGTCCTGAGCTCAAGTAATCTTATTCAGATCTCAGAGTTTCTCGATTTGCTTTTTGCCTCATGGAAATCCATCATTTTTATTTCTAGAAGTATAAAATGCAGAGAATAAGGAATAGGTGGAGCTTCAAAGTTTTACTTATTTTGTGCATATTATTATTTGTGAGAAGGTTTTTACAGCAGCACTTACTATTTTACTATTTTACATATAAAATATACATCTTATATATCTTTAGACTTGTGGCTATTTTAATTTATAGTAGTTAAGATAAATTGGTCATGGTTTTCTTGTTAACTCTTTCACATATTTTTATAAATCTGTTAATATAAATTAAATTTTAAAAAACTCTACAGCCAACTGACCAGAAGGGAAAACGCTCCCTTTTGGTGACCGCCATCCATTGTTTGTTGACAGCCAATAGAAACACGTGGCATTTTGTTCACACCTTGTTTTTGTATATATAGCATTTTCTTGAAATATTTTATGAACTTAATTTATGTTTTATTTTCCATATAGTTTCATAATTTTAAAAAATATTTTTGAGAATATTATGTTTATACACATACAACCATATATATGAATACATTTTCGAACAGCTGCCACGAAGTTACTAGCATTTTATTCCCAGCATAAATTTGATGATATTTAGCTTAACAGATATTTTCAAGGTTTGACTTCATTGTCCTAATTAACATTGAATTTGGAATTTTGCTCATGATTAAGCATGTTCTTTTTTTACATATAGGTCATTGAGGGAAGCATTCCTTATGATTGGTCTAACCATATTTGACTTACTTATTAGTTGTTGCTTATATAAGTGTTGATTTTTCATTAAAAAAATATGTATTAAATTTAGAGAAATCAGTTCACAAGTGAATATGTGAAGCCTAATATGATGATATCAAAGGTGTTAAGGTACTGCTCACTCTTAGTTTTAAATTTAGTTCATTTGCCAAATTAATCAGTCTAATCTTGGGAACATAATCATGTTTGACTTAATTGGAAATAAAAGTAACTTCTACTCATAATTTTATTAATTACAATTTGTTACATGTTTTCTAGTCCAAATGAGAGAGAAGTAATAGAAATACTTCATTATTCTTTTTCAGTTTCGTTACCATGACAGTCTCCTCTTTGAATGTTTATATCACTTCTTTTCAAGTAAATTATTGACAGTTCAAGAGTCTGGTCATCTAAACGACTCAGATTGTCATTGTTCTCTAGGAAAATTGAGTTCTTAGAAAAAATTACAAAACAAAAAACTTGGAACATGTCAAGATTTGGAATGC
>NW_007004929.1:0-1615 GCF_000164805.1 Carlito syrichta
CTGAAAGGAAAACCTAGAAATGAAAAAACATTGCAACAGAAATGAAGAATGCCTTTGATGGCTCATCAGCAGACTGGACATGACTGAGGGAAGAATCAGTAAACTAGAACTTATGTCATCAGAAACTTCACAAAATGAAATAAGAGTAAATTTTTTAAAATAACAAAATGTTGAAGAATTGTTGGACAACTACAAAAGGTGTAGCATACTCATAAAGGGAAGACCAATAGGAGTAGATAGTAGCAGAATAAATATTTGAAGTAATAATATTGAGAATTTTCCAAAGTTAACAGACACCAAATAAGAGATCCAGAAAGCTCAAGGAACACCAATGCTTAGTAGGGTAAATGCCAAAAAGTCTACAACCAAGCACATCATATTTAAATTGCAGAAAATCAAAGGAAAAGAAAAAATCTTGAATCTAGGAGACTCCTTATAGGTAAGTAAACACTGTATGTATAAAAGAATAAGGATAAGAATTATACTAAACCTCTTTTCAGAAACAATGCAAGAAAGAAGAGAGTGGTGTAAAATATTTAAATGATCAAAAGGGGAAAAATCAACCTTCAATTCTGTGCAGTGAAATTATTCTTCAAAAGTGAAGGTTAAATATTTTGTCAGACAAGCAAAAATTGAAGTAATTTGTTGCCAGTACCTACCTTGCAAGAAATGCTAAGAGAAGTTTTTCAACAAAAGGAAAATATATGTAGGTCAGAAACTCTGATTTGCATAAAGAAAGAAAGAGTGTTAGAGAAGGAATAAGTTAAGGTAAAATAAAATATATTTTTCTTACTCTTAATTGATCTGACAGACAACTTGTGTTCAAAGAAATAACAACCACATATTGGTTAACTGTAGCTTATGGATAAGTGAAACAAATAACAAAAGTTTTATAAAGATGGGAAGGAGGAGTTGGGAGTACTCGATTATAAGGAACCTCTACTATCTGCGAAGAAATATAGTTTTATTTAAAAGTGGGCATAGATAAGTTGTAAATATATATTGCAAATGCTTAAAAAAACTTTTTAAAAAGAAGTATAATTAGGAGAGAAAATGTAACCATATAAAACACTCAATAAGAACCAGAGAAGGCAGAAAAAGAATGGGAGACCAAAAAGATACAAAGAACAAAGGCAACAAATTGAAAAGTTACAAATATGGTAGATATCACTGCAGCTGTTTCGATGATTCCTTTAAATGTGAATGGTCTAAATATACCAATTAAAAGACAGAGACTGTTAGAGTGGCTTAAAAAGCACCCAACAATGTGTTATCTTCTAGAAACCCATTTAAAATATATAGAGACCTAAAGATTAACAGTAAAGGGATGGAAGCGGGTATATTATGTTAACACTAACAGAGAGAAAACTGGAGGAGCCATATTAATTTCAGACAGAGCAGACTTCAGAGCAAGGAAAGTTATTAGCAATAAAGAGAAACGTTGCATAATAATAAAAGATTGATTCCATGTGAGCTTGAATGTATATTCTGCTGCTATTCGGATGAAGTAGTCTATAAATCTTAATTAGATCCATTTGATTGACGGTACTGTTGGGTTAAACTACATCTTTCCTGACTATCTGCCGGCCAGATCTGTTTATTTCTGAGAGAGGAC
>NW_007004930.1:0-1597 GCF_000164805.1 Carlito syrichta
TGCTGTGGGAAGACAGAATCTGAACCGAGGACTATCCGCCCGAAGATATCACTGGCCTCCTGACATCGACAATGAACAGATCTTTGCATTTTTTTCACTTCTCCAACTCTACCAAGACCCACTCTCCCTCTCCCTCATTCTTCCTTAAAACATCCAAATCACTCTGCACAAATGAGAATACAGGGAACTCTTCACCCGCTGTCAGTAGTTACTGAATAACTGTTTTTACCGCTTTAACTAATATCCGGTTGTGTTTATCTTTGACAGCCTGTCTGGATATTTGGCTGAGGATTTTCCTTTGGTAAACAGTATTTTTCCTAATCATACTTTAGGGTTCAAATGATAAGAAACCCGAGGTTCACCAAGCATTCTCAAACTGAGTAGAATTATCAATAATATCCAGAATTATCAGACTTTTGGCCGCCATCAATAAAATTCCTCCTTCAAAGTCTCCCTGTTACTTCTGGGAGTCCCCAGCAAGCTGAGCTCAGGCTCTGAGCTCTTCTCCAGTGTCCTCATAGGAGCCACATGAGAGTGAGCCCAGGAACACGGCTTCCAGTACCTTCTATACCACCCACTCCCATATTTCCCCAGCTGTACAACCTCCGCAATGCTCCTTGGAACTGGGTAGAATGTCTTCCTCCAGTGAGTGGGCTTTCTTCTCCAGCTGGGGCAAAGCAACATGTCTTCTCAAGTCATGGTGACATTCTTTCAGCTCTAGGGCAGTCCCCTTTCACAGTGTCAGCCTTTGAGGTTTATAAAGACACCAGTAGACAAGGTGGTCTTATTAGTCTAATAAAGACTAATCGTTTTGTTAATTTTTCTTAAAATAAATGAATTTGGTTCATCAGTTCTGTTTATTTCCTGTTATTTATTTCTGTTGTTTTTTTAACTTGATTTATGTCTCATTGCTTTTATTTTTTTAATTAATGCAGAGACTTGGAATAACACATTTTCTCAGTACTGTTCTGGTGGCATTCCTTTAGTGTGGTATGTGATATTTATATTTTTATGATATTTAAATACTCACTGTACTTCTGATCTCTTACAGGACTAGATATCATTTGGATTTTCTTTTTATTCTATAGAATTGAGTACCCTTAAATCTCATCATATTCATCCCTAGCTCTGCTCTACATAATGAGTCTTGCCTTTGTGAATGCTTTAATCCATCTTCCTTCTCAAATATTTAATCCGCTCAAATCTCTGTGGTCCCGGTCTCTTTGGCTGCAGGAGTTGCTTGACAAATGTTCGAGGTCTTGGGTGTTAGAAATATTCTCCCAACAGGCAGAGAGAAGAGTCCATTTGGTTAGGTTTTCTACTTTACCAACCTCATTTCCCCCAACACGGTTTTAGAAACAAGACCAAAAGTTAGTTTCATTCAAACATTTCAGTCTTTTCCATCGTTTTCTCCTTCTTTTGAATTGATGTCTTTATCCTTTTGGTTTTATTTTATTGATAATTATGTTCTTGGAGGTCACCGCTTGAAGACTACTCCATATTGGACCTTGTTGCAACCTGCCAGTTTCTGGTTGGTTTTGGCCCAATGTCCAATTCTCTCTTCCTGGTCATCTTTTCATCCACCTACTCTTTACAA
>NW_007004931.1:0-2035 GCF_000164805.1 Carlito syrichta
TTTTTTTTTTTTTCTCTTGGGATGTTGAAAATGTTTTCAAATTAATGGTAATGTTTGTATAACATGGTGAATTTACTGAAAATCACTGAATTGAACACAAAATAGTGAATTTGTTATATAAATTATGTCACAAAAGAAAAATAATCATGACTTTAAGAAGTATTGTTTAATTTTGTTTAACCAGAATATTCCAAGCTTTTTTATACTATAATACTTTTTCCATTTAAGACCTGTTAATATATCATGAGGCACTAAAGTTTGCAAGAAGCATAATATGGGAAAAGTGGCTATTAACACAACATTTTAAAATTCATTATAAGACGTGACTAATATCAGTTTCTTGCTGAAAAGGGAACAAGAAGAAGAAAGAAAGAGGGAGACCGGGGATAAACTTCATCAGCCTCATAATTATTCTAGCTGGCCACTTGTCCCATTCTCTAGAAACAGAAAGCCAAACCCCGACTAAGTTCTTCCCTTATTAGTAACAGATTTCTCTCCATTCTTGTTATTACTTTTAGAAAAGCTATCAGATTACTCAGGGTAATAGTCAGGTTAAACAAGAATCTTTTCATAATATAAACAATGAACTATCTCTAAAAGAAAACAATTAAAGAATAAGCATCTTTCCAGCAAATGATCTTTGATAGCTACATTTATTTTACTTTTAATTTGCTGTTTACTAGAGTTCAAGTGGAGAACTGTTTCCGTAAGAGAACCAGAAATAACACAATTAACTAGATAATAACAACAACATGGTTCTGATGTATGAAAACTTGTAGGAAGAAAAAGCAGGAGTAGAGCTCAATCTGAACTTTTACCAAAATATTAACAATATTTTGCTATTCTGTTTTCTAAAATGGCAACTCCCACACTAACAAGTATCTTTCTGTTCAGACATTGAGTCCTGAAAACAGTAATTTAGTTGTGTGCTCGTCTCAGAGAGCAGCCTACACTGTCTACTAAGCTAAATGCAAAACGTAACATCAGAGGGTTGGATACAAACTACGAAACAGAAGACAAGAGTGGAAACAGAACCTGCATTTGGTGAAGTGCCTTTGTTGGACTCCTACATCTGTTTTCAAATTCATATGTGGCATCTCAAACTATTTTCTAGGAGATGCCAAGTATTAACTTTCACTACTTTGTGTGTGTGTGTTTGTGTGAATTTTATTTTATTTTTTTGTCTCCAAATGTATTTATTTGTTTGTTTGTTTATTATTTTAAAGATGTGGAGTGCTATTCAGGATTAGGTATACAAGTGGTCATCGTACAGGTAGTTTGGGCCTCCCTTTGGTCCCCGCTTTGCCTGGTTTGAGATCAGGTAAACTTATTTATGCTATGTGCCCCCCTCCAGCAATTTAATACTATTGCTACTTTTTAAAAAGATAATTATCAGAATTATATGTAGGAAGTAATAACATTATAAAATTATTTTACGTTTTTCTTGGATTTAAAGGAGAAGTTAACTTTATCCAAGAGCATTTATAAATCAATTACTGTGGACATGGAACATAAACTCATTTATCATTATCTGTAAACCAAAGAAAGGACTGGAAAACCTCAAGAGTAAACCACACTACAAGTGAAATGACTGCTAGGTCAGAGTCAACCTTTGAAGTTTATTCCCTGAAGTATATACTTCAATCCTGTCTCCTGTTAAAACGGACAATCTGGCATACTCAGAGAAGTGTTACTTTCTTAGGAAACAGTAACTCTTTATCAGTAAAGACCTACATTTTTAAAAAATTAGCATTTAAAAAAAAGAAAAGTATTCCTGATCCTGTTTTTATCTAGTGAGAGATAAGCCTTCATTTACAGAAACTTATTTTCCGGAATTCTTCTTATAAAACGTTGGCACATGAAAAAGTGTCCCACATAATGACCTCCTACTCTGTTCCCGTTTGCTTTCTGTCAGTCATCTGGGCAAATGTCTTCTTTAATAACAGAAATAAGTTACATTTTGCCAAGACAGAAGAAACTCTTCACAAATAAATTTTTAACACTAACAGGCAAAGTTAGAGCAAAATATTTTCAA
>NW_007004932.1:0-1784 GCF_000164805.1 Carlito syrichta
AGTAACCTTTGGCTCTTCTAGCCTCCCCAAAGACCCTTGCATAACTTCAGAATGAAAGACGAGAAACTGTTTCTATGTGATGGCTTCTCAGGTGTTCCTAAAGAGTGGCAGGGACCTGAGCTTCATGTCTGTCTGTCTGCCTGGACCCAGGCTCAGGTTGCTACTAACTGACATTCTGACCTTAGTCAAGTGATGAGGGGTCACGGTGATGGAGCACCCAGGTTCCCTTTTGGAGATGAAGGATGCTTCCTCAGAAGGGATTTGGGCAGGCATCATCCTTCTTCAGAAATGAAAAGGCTCCAAGAAGTGAGCCTGCGAGGGTTGATGTCTTACCCACAGCCAGAAGCTCACCAGAATATTTATCCCATGGGAGAGGCTGCACTGGTAAGAGGGAGACAGCATGGCTTAGAATATCAGAGGTGGCTGCTCTCTGAGACACAGGACTGAAAATAGGAGATGCTGTGAGGACCTGGGTCCCTGATGGCCATGGGGACACTAGGATTCCAAGGCAGTTGCAGCCGGGTGGAGGCACAGCACTGCCAGAAGCTGAATAGACATATTTATTAAAATTCACAGGTGTGGGATGGAGAGAAAGAGGACTCAAGTGTGACTACAGGTTTTCTTCACTTGACCTTCATGGGTAACTGTGTGCTCGGTTCTGGGGTATATTTTTGAGCAGCTTTTAAAAGTGAGGGGTTAAAAGTCCAGTATTTGTGCTCCTTGTTGGAAGAGTCTTATTATGATAGCTTCCCCTTGCCCATGGGCCACAGTTGAGATATCAATTAATTTCACTTGTTCAGACAAAATAAATCTTTAAGAATTGATGAATCCAAGCAAATGAGCTAATGCAAACATAGTCATCAACTTTATTACTAGCTACTATTTTTTAAGATTTTATTGGAAGATTGTATTCAATTAATTATTAAGATATCTTTAAATATGTTGTTTGCATATTTAAAGATATATGCAAACAACAAAACATCCCACCTTTTTTTAACTCCTGAGACTGAAAACGCATTCAATTGGGCAACTTTATAATAATTGTAGAGAAATAGAGTAGCAATCACAGAGTACTGGTAAATTTAGAAGGGACATTGGAGGTAATCTTGTTCAACCTTTATTTACAGCTAAGAGCGCTGAGGCACAAGAGATTAAATAACTCAGGGTTGGCAGGACTTTAACCAAAACTACTGACTCTTCATTCCACATTCATTTTTTTTTCACAAAACCACAAACTCTGCTTTTTCACTTTGTCAGATATACAGTTGGTAAATATTTTTTTTCCCAGTCCATGGGCTGTCTCCATGCTCTGTTGATGGTTTCTTTGACTTTACAGAAGCTTGTCAGTTTGATGAGGTCCACTTGTCTATCATATCTCTTATGGCAAGTGCACTTGGGGTTAACCAGGAATTGGTTGCCAGTTCCAATTTCCATAAGGGTATCTCCTGCATTTTCTAAGGGTCTTACAATTTGGGGTTTTACGTTTAGGTCTTTGATCCATTTAGAGTTGACTTTTGCGTATGGTGATAGTGGTCATGTTTCAATCTTCTACATGTGGTCAGTTTCCCCAGCACCATTTATTGAATAGATTCTCCTCTCCCCAGTGGTTGGTGGTGGAGGCTTTGTCGAAGATGAGTTGGTTGAGAAATTGACATTTTGCTTCCGGAATCTCTGTCCTGTTCCATTGGTCTATGTGCCTGTTCTTGTACCAATACCAGGCTGTTTTAATTATTGTAGCTTTATAATAAAGCTTAAAGTCTGGGAGTGTGATACTTCCCGCTTGG
>NW_007004933.1:0-1323 GCF_000164805.1 Carlito syrichta
TCTCTTGGTCTCTCTCTCTCTTTTCACCAGCAGCAGGTAGTCCTCCTCGTGCCCACGTTTTACTTGTCCTGCTGGTCGGGACAATGTTACCATCTTTAGACCCAAAATGACGAAAGGAATAGTTATAGTGGTTAGGTGAAACTAAAAGAGATAACGTGTAAAATTGGCAGATTTGGAAGAGGAGAGACAAAAGAATAAATACCCTGATCCCAACTTCCTTCCCAACCAAGGCATGGGAACCCTTTGATGTAGATTATAAGACCGGTCTCCAAGGGCCTAGTGGAGAAGAGTGAAGAGTGGATTTGGAAGGGTAAGCAGAAGACATAAGACAGCTACTGCATTTGCAGCACCAAGAACATTGCCCAACATATAGCAATTTAAAAAATGTAACAGCTTTATTGAGGCTTAAGTCACATACCATGCAGTTCACCAATTTAAAGTATATAATTCAATGAGTTTTAGTATATTCACAGAGTTCTGCAACTGTTACCGCAATCAATTTTAGAACATTTTCAACACTCCCAAAAAGAAACCCCATATCCACTGTCAGTCACTCCCCATATCCTCCTTGCCCCTGATCCTGGGCACCACCAATCTACTTTCTTTTAGGATGGGATCTGAATATTCTGGAGATTTCATGTAAATGGAATTATAAAATTTGTAGTCTTTTGTGACTGGCTTCTTGAAGTAACATCATATTTTCAGGGTTCATTTACATTGTAGCATGTATCAGTATTTCATTTCTTTTTATGGATCAATAATATTCCATAGTACAAGATATCACGTTTTATTTATTCATTCATCAGTTGACGACATTTGTGTTGTCTCCATTTTTTGGTTATTGTGAATAGTGCTGCTATGAACATTCATGTACAAGTTTTTGTGTGGACATATGTTTTCATTTTTTTTCTCTTAAGAATATGCCTAAGAATGGAATTGCTGGGTCATATGGTAACTCTATGTTTAAGCTTTTGAGGAACTGCCAGACTTTTCCAAAGTGGTTCTAGCTGAATTCCAAAGCATTTTACATTTCCACCAGCAATGTCTAAGTGTTTCAATTCCTCCACCTTCTCTTCACCACTTGTGTATCTGTCTTTTTTATGACAGCCATCCTAGTGAGTGTGAGGTGGCATCTTATTGTGGTTGGATTTGTATTTCCCTGATGACTAATGATGTTTCTATGGTTTGGATGTTTGCGTGCTCCAAAATTCATGTTGTAACCTAAGACCTGAGTGATAATATTAAAAGTGGGGCCTTTAGGAGGTGATTAGGTGATGAGGACTTTGTCCTCATGAATGGGATTAATGCTCTTATAAAAAAAAG
>NW_007004934.1:0-1228 GCF_000164805.1 Carlito syrichta
GTGTCACTGCACTCCATCCTGGATGACAGAGTGAGACCCCAACTTTAAAAGGGGGGGGGGAGGATGAAAGAACAAGAGAAGAGTGAAGGAGACTGAGAAAAATTGATCCAAAAGGTAGGAAAACAGGAGATGAAAAGTGTCCCAGATAGAGTTGTCAACATGTTAGATGCCAAGGAGAGGGTAAGTGGAAAGAAGAATGAAAAGAAGCCTTGGATACGTCACTGGTGACCTTGTGACGACAGTTTCAGGAGCATGGTGGAGTGTGGAGTGGGGGCAGTGTAGTGCCTTTCAGGACATTAGTAGTTAAGAGAAGGACAGAGGCCCATTAGTAAGTTAAGGGGAAGCCAAGCCAACAGAAGCAGAAGACATTCATTTTGCCTCCCACGCAGGGATCTGCGAGGCTCCAAGTAAAAAATGCTTGTGAAAGTGCCTTGAAAACCAAAAAGAACTAGAAACATAAAATTACATTATCATAAACTAAGGTAGTTCTAAATTCTATGACTGAATGAAACGATTTTTGTCCTTTCCCTTGAGTTTACAACCTAGAATCAAAGCATTTCTGTTCCTGATCAAGCCTAAACTTTCCATTCTAGACCTTTCTAGCAGCTGACTGTGGCCAGTATCATCATCCTCTCCCCACAAGCCTTGTTTTCATATTCTTCTGAGCCTTCCCAGACCGTATGCCTTGTTTTAATGTTGAAGAATTGTTTGCTGTAAGGGTTGACAGATCTAGAAAATAAAAATAAAGAGTTCCAGTTAAATTTGAATTTCACATAGACAAGGAGTAGTTTTTAGCGGGTGTTCCACGGAATATGTGGGCATGAGTATCCTGCCTCTGGCAACCTTACTTCCCCAGCCTAGCTGATCCACACATGTCTCTTTTTTTAGAACTAACTCAAAGCTCATCTCTGCTCCTTGGCATAATGATTTCATAAAAAGAACATAGCATTTTGTCAACAAATAGACCTAGCTAGATGCAAACCCCGGTCCTCTACTTACATGTGTGTGATGTTGATTAAATCTTCTCATTTTTCTGAATCTGCAAATTACCTCTCAAGGTTCTTGTAAGGATTACATTAAGCAATGTTCGGTTTGTTTGTTTAGGATTTATTTAAACCTGCCCTATTCAACAGATAGAAAATCTCTGATGAATAGGGTAGGTTAAATCTCCATTCTGCTGGTAATGAGGTTTGCATTCTTTGCTCTGCATGCCCTATCTGCTTAGATA
>NW_007004935.1:0-1209 GCF_000164805.1 Carlito syrichta
CTTTATTCATTCTATAAATATCTGTTGAGTGCCTACTCTGTGCCAGGCATTATTCTAGACGTTAGGCATAGAATAATGAATGAGACAGATTTGGTCTCTAACTTCATGGAGATTACACTCTTATATAAGAGACAGAAAATTTGTAGACAAAGATAATTTCAGGGAGTTGTGAGTGTTGTGATAAAAAATAAAACAGGGTAATGAAACAAGAAGTAATTGAAATGTGTGTGGGGTATATTTTAGCTTGGTGTGTTATCAAAGGCCTTTCTGAACCAGGGGGCAGTGGCTCACACCTAAAATCCTAGAACTTTGAGAGGCAGAGGTGAAAGGACTGCCTGAGCTCAGGGGTTCAGGACCAGCTTGGGCAACTTGGTGAGACCTCATCTCTATAATAAATGAAAATTAGCTGGGTGTGGTGATGCATGCCTGTAGTTCCTTCCAGCTACTAGGAAGGCTGAGGCAGAAGAATTGTCTGAGCTCAGCAGGTTGAGGCTGTGGTAGCCACAGTTGTGCCACTGCACTCCAGCCTTGGCGACAGACTGAGATTCCGACTCAGAAAACAACTACAAAAAAAGATGTCTCTAAGGTGACTGTTGAGCATAGGATTGAATGATTAAAAGCAGATGGGAACATCAGTCTAGGTCGAGGGAATGACAAGTGCAAAAACCCTGAAGTAGGAATAAGCCTGGTGTGTTGAGGGAGCATAGAAGAGGCCACTGTGGCTGGGGGAGAGTCAATGAGACAGAGAGAAAAAAGGTGATGTGAAGAGGTATGGGGCCCCAGGCCATGGAAGGCCTCGCAGGCCATGGTAAGACATTTTGATCTGATTTAGCCAAGTGTGGTGGAGCCAAGTAGCTGGGACCTGTGATAAGCTGGGACTAAGTTGAAATGGTTGCATGTCTAAATGTAATCTGATTGAGCAAGTGAAAAGACAGATTTTGACTGATATTTTTCAGACCAAGCAGATCAATTTAGCTTGATGAAAGATAACTGATGATGGAAAATTCAGCTTGACCAAAAGAATATCCTTGTCTCTCACTTTCATATTATCTTTGACGAAAAAGTCTTCCATTGGCTATCTCAGGCCAACTTCAAAATCAAATATCTTATTTTCATAATTTTTCTTATTCCACTGAGATCTCTTACACTTATCTGCTTTTCTTTATTCATTCTATAAATATCTGTTGAGTGCCTACTCTGTGCCAGGCA
>NW_007004936.1:0-1190 GCF_000164805.1 Carlito syrichta
AAAAAAAAAAAAAAGAATGGTCATACCAATCATCAAATACAGGAAAACAATGAGTTAACAGAGTACCCAGAGCACCCACAAAAATGAAAACACATATAATATAAATACAGAAGTTAAAAGGAAACAAAACAACTCACTAAGAGTCCTACAACAGGAGTAAACTCTCACATTTCAACAATCAACTTAAACGTAAATGGACTAAATGCACACCGAAAAGACATAGAGTGGCATACTGGATAAAAAAGCATGATCCAACAGTCCCCCAGTTGCCTGCAGGACACCCATCTCACTGCAAAGGACACCCACATTTTCAAAGTTGAAAGCTGGAAAATGAACTTTCTGGTAACTGGAAAACAGAAGGAGGCAGGTGTAGATATTCTATAATAGACAAAACAGTCTTCAAGTCATCAAAAGTTAAAAAAGACACAGAAGGACATTACATAATGATAAAAGATTCAATCCACCAGCAAGAAATATCCATCCTAGACATATACACACCCAACACGCAAGCACTAGGTTTTATAAAATATCTACTAAGTAAACTAAGAGAGAACATTGACTCACACAATCATAGTTGGATACCTAAATACCCCATGAACAGTTTTAGAAAGATCATCAAGCCAAAAAACCAACAAGCAGTGGTGGAATCTCAACTTGATGCTTCATCAAATGGACTTAGTAGACATCTACAGAATATTTCATCCAACAACTAAAGCATACAGAACATACTCCAAGATCAATCACATTCTCAAACATAAATCAAGCATGAACAAATTTCAAAAGATCAAAATAATCCCATGCATCTTCTGATATCACAGTGGAATAAAAATAAATATCACCACCAAAATACCTCCCAAACACACAACAACATGGACACTAAGTAACATGCTGCTAGACGACTTCTGGGTTAACATGGAAATCAGGACAGAAATAAAAAGATTCCTAGAAATAAATGAAAAGAAAGACATATCTTAATAGACTCCACGGGATTCCATGAAAACAGTGTTAAAAGGAAAATTCATAGCATTGTACAAACACATCAAGAAAACAGAAAGATCACAAGTAAACAGCCTAATGTTATACTTAAGGGAGCTGAAAAGGCAGGATGACCAAAATCCTAACTTCAGCAAAAGAATCCAGATCACCAAGATAAAATCACAATTGCAGGATATAGAAGACAAAAATATCAT
>NW_007004937.1:0-1185 GCF_000164805.1 Carlito syrichta
GTGCATGTGTGTCAGTATGAGGAAACGTGTGTGAGTTGTATGAGTATATGAATGCATGTGCATGTGAGAACATGTGTCAATATATATAGATGTGTTTTTATGTGTGTGTATTGGTGTGTGTGTATGGATGCATGAGTGTGTATGCATGTTGGAGTGGTATGTGTATAGGTGTAAATATGTATGTGTGTTAATGTATCTAAGTGTGAGAGAATTACACAAGTTTGTGCATGTGTGTAAGTGTGAAGAAATGTATATGAGTATATGAAGGGGTATATATATATATATACACATGTGAGAACTGTGAGAATGTGTATTGGCATATGAATGTATATGCATTTGAAAATATGAGTGACTGTATGCACATGTATATGTATGTGTGTGAATGTGTGTTTGTGTGTATGAGAGAATATGAGCACCATGACCCCTAGGGTGGCAGCAGAAAAGTGGACTCAGGAACCAAGCACCTGAAGAATCACAAAGAAGTGGACCTTCAACTGGAGACAAGGAGTATACCTCTCCCAGGTCTCTCAGAGCAATGGAAAGAGATGGTCCCAAATAAAAATGAAATGAGAACGTGAGGCAGACCATCAGTGAGATGCTCAGAAGCTGTTCATAAAGTCCAGCTAAGAGGCTGCCAGGGAACTTGCTACTCAAGGAGTGGGGAGGGTGGTGACTCTTTATCTAGATCAGATCCTGGACTGGAAAAAAGGAAGCCAACCAGAATAGGCCCAATCGGAAGAACGGAAAACACAGCTGAACTGAAAAAGCTGCTTTCCTGAATGTCCACAGGGTACAAAGTCGGTATGGCTCCTGGCTTCAACCCTGAGTGCAGGATAGGGCTGGACAATGAGATGACATAAGCAAGGGTAGCAAGACCATGGTAGAGGGTTGTTCTCTGTGTCATATGACCACATAGAGCACATGCATGAGGGTGGCTCTGCAGTTTTGTCACAGGAGTCCCAGTGAGGCCACCCATTACCTGGGCAGGAGGACTAAGATGATGGAGATAACCCAAAGTTGTAACAGCAGAAAGTAGTTCCTGATAGACAGGCACTGGGATTTCTCAAATGATTGCCTGACCCAGGCTGGTATCCCTGCACCCTAGAGTCGCATTGTCACTAATAAGGAACACAGAAGTAGGTAAAAAGAATGGCAGGTAATTTTTCCCTTCAAATAAGAGCATCA
>NW_007004938.1:0-1912 GCF_000164805.1 Carlito syrichta
CAACTGGGTAAACAAAAGAGAGAGTGTCTGCTGTCTGCAAAGAGGCACAGGCTAGAGAGGTTTTTTTAATAAGAGGGGTCCAGAGCGTGTGGTGAGGAAACTTCTGTTGTTTTATAAAATAAGTTTTCGTTATTAAAATCTTGTGGGAGCCCCTTATTCAGCACTCCAATTCTGACCTAAAGGCCATCCTCAGCCTCTTTCCATGGTTGGGCCAACTCCGATGAAAACTTCTGGTGCTCAAAGCTGGGGTCCCTGGAAAGGAATGGTGTCACCTGGAGAGATGAAGAAGGAATCAGTGATGGGAAGAGCAGAATCTGCTGGATTGCATGACAACTCACAAACTTTAACGTTTCCATGATGTTGGGAATTGCTGTGGGGGTGCTGTTTTTCTACCAGAAAAAAAGGAGCCATAATCCATGAGCTCCTTCAATCCCAGAATATTCTGGCAGAGGCTCAATTGTTTATGTGTTTTATGCATTAGCTGATGTTATTTCATTCACACAGATCTTACCCTCTATATTGCAACTACATTTTTTTAATTAAGAAAGTTAGATTTATTAAGAGGAAGCTACATTTTGAAAGGCAAAACTGGGCAAATAGCAGAGAAGGTATCTGCTGTCTACAAAGAGGTACAGGTTAAAGAGTATTTTTTAATAAGAGGGGTCCATAGTGGGTAGTGAAGAGACTTCTGCTGTTTTACAAAACTAATTTTACATTAAAATCTTGTAGGAGTCCCTTATTCAGCCCTCACTCCAATTTCTCACCGACACATTTGTTGTTGGAAGACAAGTTGTGTTGGTGTAGTGGTGGGTTCTGCATGCAGCCCTAGGAACCCAGGTGTGGAAGTAGCCTTATAAAAATGGAGAGAAGGAGCCTCAGCACAGGGAGGGAGCAGCATCTCCACATCTTCTTCTCTAAGTCTGAGTCTCCTTCTCCTTTAGGTGGTCAGGACAAGCCCTTGTTGTCTGCCTGGACCAGCCATGTGAACCATATGGCTCTAGGAGAACACGTGACCCTCCAGTGTCACTCTCATCTTTGTTTGGAAAATTCAGGCTGGACAAGAAAGATGGTGCCCCCATGCCCAAGCTCCAGGGCAGAAGATTTCAGAAGAGATTGGTCATGAGTCCTATGACCACAGCAATGCAGGAACCTACAGATATCATGTTTTTCACCCTCACTCCTGGTCTGGGTGGTCAGCACCCAGTGACCCCATGGAGATTGTGGTCACAGGTTAGAGGGCTCCAGTCCAAGGTGGCTTTTCATTGCCCCAATCTCTTGAATCCCAAGGTCTCTTGTGGCAGTGTCTGTCAGGATCAAGGCAGAACAATTGCCTAAGTATTTTAGATTGAGGGGGATTACATACGGGGAACTGGGGACCATTTGGGGGGAAAAATTCCCTCATTTTTGTACATCAAAATACCTGAATGCTGTGTTATATTCCAAGGACAAATAAGGCTAGAGATGAAGTTCCAGTTGTTCATTCACTGGCTTTCAGTGGGTGGACTGTCTGTATTTGGCAGTTGAGCTCAGTGTAATCTCAATGCATAAGAAATGAAAACTGGAAAGCGAGGGTCAGAGTAAAGCAACAGGAGAGAGGCTTCACCAGCTACTATAGACTTTAAAGGTGGAGAAAGAGCCAGGAGACAAGGAATGCAGGGAACCAATAGAGGCTGGAGGAGTCAAGGAACAGATTCTTTCCCTGGAGTCTCCAGAAAGAGCTTGGTCCTGCAGATACATTTATTTATACCAGTGAAACTATTTCAGATTTCTGACCTCCAGAACTAGAATATAGTGTGTTCTCTCCTGCCACCAAATTTTTGACAATTTGTTACAGCAGCAAATGGAAACGAATATGTGTACCCATAATTGTCAAGGGGAAATTAATAAACCAAATAAGGAAAAGAAATTCTCC
>NW_007004939.1:0-1614 GCF_000164805.1 Carlito syrichta
CTTTCTATCTTAAAAGAACAATGGTAAGAAACCTCATCTAGCTAGCTCCCTATCTCAAAAGAACTCATGAAACTCATCTGGCACCTTGTATTAAAGTAAATAAAATTCACATCTTGTATTTATCATATGTAGAAATTAACAATTATTTTTCTCTTTATTCATAAATTTAAAAAATGTTCTAATAATAAACCATCCTTGCTTACCTGGAATAAGCTAACTCATACCATGGTGTATTATTTTTAAGTACACTTTTTGCATCTTATTATACTTTTAACTTACATTTCTCTGAGGAATAATAATATTAAGTACTTTTATGTATATATTGGCCATTTATTTATCTTCCGTGAAGTGGAGTTAGACATCATGTTACATTCTGGATACATTTTAAAAAATTTGTAATTTTAAAGACGTTGGATACAGTTCAGGATTAGATATACAGATGTTCATTAAGCAGGTATCCTTGCTGATGAGGTGTTCCCCACCCCCAGTACTGCCACTGGATACATTTGAAATATATATATATATGTGTATATATATATATATATATATATACACATATATATATATATAAAATGTATATTTCAGTGTCCTAGTCTCTGACTTGTCTTCTCATTTACTTTATAATGTAGAGCAAATATTTTTAATCTTGATGCAGTCCAATTTATTGTCTTATCTATGGATTATAGCTTTTGTGTCTTATACAAGAAATCTTAGCTTAACACAAAGTCTAATGATTTCTCTTCTATTTTTAATTATATAAGATTTATAGATTTTTCCATTTAAGTCCATGATATATGTTGAGTGAATTTATGTGTTTGATGTGAGGTAGCAGTCATGGTGTCTTTCTCCACTTATTTAAATGCTTTTAAACTTATGTCTTTTGTAAATGTCAATGTACAGGCTTTACATATTTTTCATAAATTTATCTCTGCATATTTTATGGCTTTTTGCTATTATAAAATGCATCAGTGCTTTATTTCAATTTTCAATTGTTTGTTACTAGTAAATAAAAATGCAATTGATTGCTGTATATTGATCTTGTATCTGCAAACTTCATAAACTTAGTTACGGTGATATAGATGTTTCACTTTACTTTGGTACTATTTCTTATTATAAAGTCTACTTTGTTTAATTAATATGATTTATTAACATATTATACTTGTTAATATAATAAATAATTAATATAATCATGTCAATTAAAAATAGTTGTTATATGTTTTTTCCTATCACTTTTTATTTTTCACTTATGTGTGCCTTTGTATTTGATGTCAGTTTGTGGTAGATGGCATATTTGGACTATTTAGGACATTAATATTTAATGCAATTATCAATATATTTAGGTAGATTTAACTCTAGCATCTTGCTATTTGTTTTTTATTCAATCTTAATGCAGTTTTAAAACTTTTTTGCCTTCTTTGGATTGACTGAATATTTTTAAGATTCTCTTTTATCTAAATCACTGGCTTATCAGCTATCCTTCTTTTGTTTGTTTTAAATTTTATTGATTACTATGAGTTTATGATATACACCTTTGGTTTATCCAAATTTACCTTCAAATAAAATATGCCATTTTGTATTATAGAGTAAGAATCCTCAAACTGTTCAATGATCAAA
>NW_007004940.1:0-1333 GCF_000164805.1 Carlito syrichta
CCCCTCACTCTCAAGTCTTCTATTTAATATTAATTTTTAGCCTTCATTTTTATATTATTGAGTCATTTTTCTTTGTCTCTAAGCCACCTAAAATCCCTGTTTATTTTTCTAGTGTGGGAGGGGGTCTTAATTGATTAAGTAAATAGGAAAAAAGATGTCTTCCTATGTGGATTTGAAAGAATTGTAAAATGAAGATTTGCCATCAGTAAGAGTCGACCATACTACATTTTGATCTAGTGGAATATATACATTATTAGAGAAATAGAATAGTCTAAACACAGTCATTGCCAATAGAGTGATAAGGAGTTTTATTGAAAATATAAAGTATACAGAAGATTTAGAAAGCACAAAGAGTTAATTTAAGGTATTCTAATTATAGAAACAAGTTTATTAAATCCATCAGTTTGACTCAAAACCATAACTAGAATTGGTGGACCAACTGCAAACATGTGGTCCCAAGAAGGTAAAAATCTGGACTACCATTTTATATTCTTAATTTGTCTTTCAGCAACAGAGTCTACATTTCCATTGGCTGTGGAAAAGATCAAGTCCAGAAACCCAGTCACATTAAAGAGAATGGCACAACCTTAGGTTGGAAGTAGGAGCTGTATATAGAAAAAAAGGGAAGGGAAATAGTCAAATGATTCTTGGGAACAATACATAAACTTGTTTTATGTAAATAGAGGTTGAATTTTGAGTCTAAACTGAGTTCTTGCTTAGCTTGAGCTGGACCACTCAAGGTGAGGCAGGACTAGCAGGATGGAAGAGCCTTTAAGGAAAGACACATTCTAGATTAAGATTATCAAGGTATAAAAGAATGAGTCAAGGACGATGAACAGTTCTCACTACAACACAGTTCCAGCTGCTAAGTTCTGGAAAGGTAAAGGAGAGCAAAACAATTATCAGCTGGAAGCGATAAAAGTGAGTTGGGTCACTCATGACTTTAACTGTAAAGTGAGAGCACCTTTTGTGCAGATACCAACTCTCTTGATAATGAGTATCAACGACCATGGAACTACATTACAGCAGTATCAGTGCCTTTGACAGGTAAGCGAGGTTGCATCAGCAACAGCAGCTTTTGACTTAGCAGCAATAGGCACTGCCATCACATCAAATTACAGCAGTTAAGGATGTATCACACTAATCTTATACAACTACAGATAGCTCAGATGTATAATACAAAATTCTTTTTATCTATCCAATTATTTCTCTTTTTCAAAAAGCGTTGACTACTTTTAGTCAGCTACACTTTCAGAGGAACTTTGTAATATGCTTGTCAAAATGCTTCTAGAATTTCTTTTGTCATTTTAATTAGAAGAACTAAATTTATAGA
>NW_007004941.1:0-999 GCF_000164805.1 Carlito syrichta
AAAATGATTTAAAGCTCTTTATTTATAATCTATGTCAATACTTTTTTAAAAATTGGAGATTAACAAGACTCTGTTTTAAAAATAGATTTTATAAATTATAATTTTGCCTTTTCTGATCAGAAAATCACAGCATAAAGTTAATAAAGAATTTTCTTCATGGCCTACATGTTTAGTTTTAAATTTAACCTAAGATAACTAAATAGTAAAATTATTAACCAAGATTTTTTGAAAGACTCAAAATATTATGAATGCACTATGAGTAAGTATTAAACACAAACATATGGCTAAATGAAACTTGAAAGCATTCAAAGTAATCATATTTTTGAAGCGTGTAGTGTAACATATGGTTGTTAAACTTAAAACTTTATTTTTATTATTTATTTATTTTTGAATAAGAATCTCACTTTGTTGTTCAGGCTTAAGTTCAGTGGCATGACTATGACTCGGTGCAGACTTGAACTCCTTGACTGAAGGGATCTTCCTTCCTCGACCTCCCAAGTTGCAATTGCCAACTCCTGTAAGCTCAGTGCTTTGGGAAAGCAAAGCAAGAGGATTGCTTGGACCCAAGAATTTGAGATCAGCCAAATCAACATACCAAGACCTTGTCTTTACAAAAGTAAAGACAGAAAAATGTAAGCCAAACATGGTGGCATGAGCTTGCAGTCCTAGTTACCTCTTGAGGCTAAGACAAAAGGGTTGCCTGAGCTCAGGAAATCAAGACTGAGATGCTCTAGCCTGGGCAGCAGAATGAGACTCTGATTCAAAAGAAAGAAAGAAAGATACAATGAAATAAACAAACAAAAACTTTAGATGAATTAAATTTAGAAGAATTTATTTGAGAAAGGAACAATTTAAAAATGAAGCAGCACTCAGAATCTGGAGCAGTCCAGAGAGCTTCACCTAGCAACTTCGATAGGCAGTATTTATATACAGAAAAAAGAAGTGACAAACAGAAACAGCACCGTTGGCTGCTGGACATTTGTCTTATTTAGGAGTAAT
>NW_007004942.1:0-993 GCF_000164805.1 Carlito syrichta
ACATGAACAATCATTTTATTTTCAGACTTGACAATCAGCTACCTGAGCAGCAGACTGCCCAGGAGTCCTCATTCCCTGAGGCATTTAGTTCAAACTAAAGGGCCCTTTCTGTTTCTGGTAATATCAAAATGCAGACTACCTGCCTATTTTCAACCAGACTTATCTGCACGAAGTTACACCTTGACAGCCTGCTTCCAATCTTCCCCCATCATCAATGACTAAAATTCAAACTGCCAAGAAGTATTTCTCATTGTACTCTGACACACAACATGCTGATTTTTCTGCTTCACTAGCAAATGAAAATGAAATTACCCACAAGGTTTCCTAGTCAGAGCAGCATTCTGTCATTCCTGACACTAGCAATTCTGTCTTCCTGTTGCAAAATACTGTAGGGATATTCTGTGTGAGGTCTCCAGTAGCATACAAGAGGTTCTGAAATGGGAATCCCAAATCTTCAGCTTATTCTAAGATTTGGTCAGTCTAAGAGTTCATTTGTAAGCCAGAGTACTTTAAATAATTCCATATTCAAATTTTAAAATATGTAGAAAAGAAAAAGTGAAGACATCTCAGTCATTCAGTTATTTGTAGTCACTTTAATTAATTTAGGAAAAAATTTAAGGCAATAAAAATTTCCGCTGACAACCATATCCTCTTACTGAAATGTTATTAGGTCTTTTCCTAAAGCATCTTCAGAGTCATTTTTTCTTTGCACACACTAAGATGTTTTAAACACTACATATATACATTTAAAGATATTTACTTTTCAATGTCGTTTATTGGTGACTAGTTAAGATATTAGAAAGTGGCCAGGTGCAATGGCTCATACCTATAATCCCAGCACTTTGGGATGCTGAGGTGGGAGGATTGCTTGAGGCCAGGAGTTTGAGACCAGCCCGGACAACATAGCAAGACCCTATTTCTACAAAGAATTAAAAATAAATAAATAAATAAACAGATGTGGTGGCCTGTTCCTATAGTCCCAGATATTCAGGA
>NW_007004943.1:0-1160 GCF_000164805.1 Carlito syrichta
CCGAGACCTCATCTCTACAACAAATCGAAAAATCAGCCGGGCATGGTAGCGCATGCCTGTAATTCCAGCTACTCGGAAGGCTGAGGTGGAAGGATCGCCGGAGCCCAGCAGGTTGAGGCTGAGGTGGCCGGGAGCGGCCACTGCACTCCAGTCTGGGCGACAGAGTGAGACTCCAACTCAACAAAAAAAAAAAAAAAAAAAAAAATTATACTAGAAATAATTATGAGAGAAAACCAGCTTTAAAATCATGTGGTATATTCCTGAGATCTGACTCAATCTTATTTTAGGCATGGTGATAGGACATCAATAAACCATTTTCATATGCTTCTTGTATAATAAACGATTCCATTATTCAAGGTCTAAATTTTAAAGCAGAAATCACAAAAGTAAATTTTTAAAATTGGAGAATATGTAAATAGAAAATAGTGTCTTTTATAATTACAATATTTCTTATAATAAACTAAAATGTAATCAATAGTTACTATTAATTAGACTGCAATGAACTTTGATGAGAGCAAATAAAAAGGAACTTGATCAAATTAAAAATTTGTAGTGAAGCACTATAGTTTATAAAAGTATATACTTATGTTGTATCCAAAGTGCAGAAACCCACATTACGCCTTTTAGGGAGACAGGACTTCGTTATAGCTCAGGCTCAACTGAAATACAAGAACTGGTAAAATGGTGATTTATTGATTCAAAAATCATTCAGGGACAGAAAAGAAAAATTACAGCAATATTTTTGATTTCATGGTGTTCGTTCACAGCAGTTCCCCTCCTTGGCTAGCACTTCCCTCTTACTCAAATTCTAATTATTCTTCAGTGTTCTTTCCTAAAGTCTTTCTACCCACTTAAATACCATTTTCTCTCTCTCATCCTATGCAATTAAGTATATACTGCTCTTTTGACAAAACTACATTCTGATGAGTACTTTTGTATAATTTCTCATATTGTATCTTAGTTCATGTTTTCTCATCCTGATTGAAGGATTCTTAGGGCAAGTACAATGTTTTATAACTCCTTATATATTATGCTGCACCCAGTATAGTGCTAGAGAGCCTATTTTCAAAAAATTCTCCAGTCTTCAGAATACATCAGAGCAGACTTTAGAAGAGTTTTGAGCATGAAGATAAAATAATTCAGTTAATCTGCTAAAGGCA
>NW_007004944.1:0-1057 GCF_000164805.1 Carlito syrichta
ACATCTAAAGGGTGGGTGCGGGTCACACAGCCCTCCAGAGTGGTGATGCCCCAAATGGAATCCAGCTTGCTTTTCCACCTGCAACTTAATCAGCTAATACATGTTTCCCTGTGGTCATCACCTAAGAAGAGAGGATTAGAGGAGCATGTGGATCACTTCCTTCCCCCCGTCCCTGACAGAGCCCAATCAGGTGACGCTGACCCAACTGCATGGGAGGTTGGACAAAGTAGAAAAGCACACAGATATGTGATAAGTGAAAACAGTGTCTGCCACATCAACCTTCAGTGCATCCAGGTGGACTGGCTAACATAAAAATCTGCTCATGTCACCCCCTGCTTAATCTCCTACAGTGGCTCCCTAAGACTCACAGGCCTAATCTCCACTTTCATCTTCTGATACTTCACACCTTAAAATTCAAGGTCCACAAACCTTGAACTGCTGGTTTCTTGCACATTATACTGTTCTTTTGCCATTTTCAAACAATTATAATGAGGATCACTTCTAACTATATCCTCCCCCTCCATCCTTGACCAACCCACCTTTCCCCTGTACCTCTGCCAACAGACTCCTAACTGGTTCTTTATTTCCATCTTGACCTCCTGCAGTCTATTTTCAACACAGTAGACAGTGCCAGAGTCGGGCACAATGGCTCATGTCTGTAACTCCTGCCCTTTGGGAGGCTGCAGCAGGAAGATTGCCCAGGAGTTCGAGACAAGCCTGGGCAACATAGCAAGACTCTTCTCTACAAAAAAACATCAAAAATTCAGCTAGGCATGGTGATATGCAGATGCCTGAAGTCCCAGCTATTCAGGAGGCTGAAGTGGAAGAATTATATGAGCCCAGGAGGTTGAGACTGCAGTGAGCTGTGCTTATGCTATCACATTTCAGCCAGAGCAACAGAATGAGCCCGCCAACTCAAAAATAAATAAATAAATAAATAAATAAATAAATAAAAATGAGATAAAATCAGATCATGTCACTGGCCTGCTGAAAAATTTCTAGGGAAACCTATCACAAGTAGAATAAAATCAAAGTCTGCACAATCTAGCTCCTGACT
>NW_007004945.1:0-946 GCF_000164805.1 Carlito syrichta
CCTTGCTGCCCTCATCTGCCTCCGAGGACAGGAAGCATGGCATCCACAATGCAACGATGACAGCAGACTCAGACCGCTGCCCTCTGCAAAGTGCCCAGAAGACGGCCTAGCACATGGTAGAATTCAGGCCTGCCCCGTAGGCAGTAGCTCAAGTGAACATTCAGCTCCAAGAGGCCACCAGACTGCCTCATCTCCGGGAACTCCATCGGGGCTGTTCTGCGTCACAGCCACCTGTGTTCTTGATGTTCTCTTCCCTTTGTCTATTGGTCTTGGCACCTCTTGAGCTGTGAGAAGCCTGGGGTTGGGGTTTAGAAGGGCTCAGGGTTCAACTCCTCGGGACAGAGAGCCCAGCAAGGTCTTTCCTTGCCTACCATCTAATATTTTGGGCCCTCTTATCTCACCTTTGAATATCCCAAAACACACCTCTTCCCAGAGCTTCGGCAAGAACTATGAATACATTCAACGAGACCAGGGCCAGGTCCTCTACTCAAGCGTTGCCTTTGGAGTCATGGACTTAAAGAATCTTACAGTTTGAATGCAAGAGACCTGTGACCACTTCTTGTCAGAAGAGAAGCTTCTGTGTCTCCAAGTTGACTCCACACCTTTTCTCCTTAGAAAGAAAACGTCAGCAAGGTTTTCATGCCTTTCAGTTTCCTCCACTGCACGAGTTGTGAATCTCTGCAGAAATTCCAGCCACCAAAGAAGAGAGAGGAGCCGTGGGCTTGGGACCAGAAACATGAGGGCCTACACTTGAGTTTACTATTCATGTTGTCCGAGATGCGATGTTAAAAAGCAAGGGAAGATGTCTTTAATTATGAAGTTTGTTATTAATTATGTCAGGTTAACTGTTGAGATGCGGGGTTTAGCCATGGCATTTCCCAACAATGCACCTTGGAAGGCTTATGTTCCATGTCTCGTGTGTTCATATCTATAAAGAAGGTGATAA
>NW_007004946.1:0-931 GCF_000164805.1 Carlito syrichta
ACTAGCTTTTAATTTTTCTGCTATCTAATAGGTATACAAATGTTATCTCATGGTTTTAACTTGTATCTCCCTGAGCATCCGTTTATGTTTTTATTAGTTATTTATATTTTCTCTTCTATGAAATGCCATCTGTATCTATTGCCCTTTATTTTTTTGGATTGATTGTCTTCTACTTTATTTTTAGGAGTTCTTATATATTCTGTACACTAATTATTTGATGATTATATGTGAACATTTATAATGTGACATATAGAGTGTCTTTTCACTCTTTGTTTTGTCTTTTTTATTAAAAGAAGTTCTACATTTTCATATAGCCAAATTTATGAATTTTTTTCTTAGAGATTGTGCTTTTGATATCTTAAAACCTTGCCTTTACTAGAACTATAAAAATATCCTCTGTTTTGTTTCATACATTAAAATTTTTTTTCTTTCTCAGTTAAGTCTTAAATCCAACTGAACTGGAATTTTTGTATGACTAGTGTGAAGCAGAGAATCTATTTTTTACCTCCTTATTGATAACCAATTGTCTTAGCACCATTTATTGAATATTCACTCTTTTCCCAGTGGAAACCATCTTAGTGTTTTCTATTGCTTGTAACAGAATATCTGAAACTGGGTAACTGATAAAGAAAATGGATGTATTTGTTATAGAGAATGAAAAATCCAAGTTCAAGGGGCCATGTCTGGTGAGAGACTTCTTACTGCCCAGGACTCTGCAGAATTCCTTGGTGTTTTCAAGTGCTATGCCCAAGTATCTCCCTCTTCTTATAAAGACATCAGTTCCTCTCCCATTACTACCCACTCACCCTTTAATCCATTAATTTATGATTAATTCATAAGAGTGTACAAAAGAGTGTTCATGAATGCTGTCATGATCCAGTCACCTCTTAAAGACACTTCTCAATAACACCACATTGGGGATCAAGTTTCA
>NW_007004947.1:0-1089 GCF_000164805.1 Carlito syrichta
CCCGCGGGTTCGAGACCCGCCTGGGCAGCGAGACCTCATCTCTACCATAAATCAAAAAATCAGCCGGGCGTGGTAGCGCATGCCTGTAATTCCGGCTACTCGGAAGGCTGAGGTGGAAGGATCGCCGGAGCCCAGCAGGTCGAGGCTGCGGTGGCCGGGAGCGGCCACTGCACTCCAGTCTGGGCGACAGTGAGACTCCAACTCAAAAAAAAAAAAAAAAAAAAAAAAAAAAAAAAAGTATTTTCTCCACACCCTTAACAGCATTGAATATTTTTACCTATTTTTTACATCTTTCCTAGTTAGTATATAATAATAGTATTTTATTTGTATATCTTTAATTGAATGGTGTTCTGCATGTTTTCTTATATCTTTTGCTCATTTCTTAGGAAATAAAATTGAACTTTATCTTAAGTCTGTGTGTTTCCAGAGAAGAGATGGTGGACTATATAAATTATGCATGTTATGAAAGGGTTCCTCAGGCAATACTGATTCTCTTTCCTGTCTTCTCCAGTGTGTGTCCAGTCTCCCAACAAAACTTTGGTCATCGGAAATGTTATATGGATTTTTAATAGAAAAATCAACAGATTTGCTTGAAGAGTAATAGGACAAAGGCTGGAAACAAAGAGTATCAGTTAGAAACCTACTGAAGTGTAAGACAGGCAAAAAAAAGATGCTTGCATTAAGACAGTAAATAGTAGATGTTGAGAAGAGAAAATGCATTTGAAAGGTACTCAGAAAATTAGCTTGTTTAGAAAATTGTTTCATTGACATTCAGAGACATTCTACATTAATCCAGAGGGGTTTGTGTAAGGGTGTGGTATGTCTCAGTTCATTATTTCAGATGAAGAAGGAAAAAAATATCGAAGCTAAAAAGTGGCTGATTTATTTATAGAGTATATTTGTATTGTATTTTTAAACATTAGGATTAGTGTGTGGTGGCACATGCTTTTAGTACCATTTTAGTACTTTTTTTTCCCCTTTGGTAGATTCAAGAATTGGTCACAATGTTTGAATGTTTCAAAAGCTTTTGATATATTGTATTAAAATTGATTTTCAGAAATAATTCTGGATTTGTGTGTAGAATTAGCC
>NW_007004948.1:0-1280 GCF_000164805.1 Carlito syrichta
GGGAGCAGGAGGAGATGAATAGATGAAAGGCGTGGGTGAGGTAAGCTAAGTCACTGGCACGTCTTGGGATGACCCCTTTTGTACAGTAGCTGAGGTCCCGGGTTCCCAAGTCATGCAACCTGGGCTCAATCATGGCTGCTCTATGTCCTGGTGGCTTGAACTCACAGGGTCATCACCTCATCACCCTTCCCTTTTTCCATGAGGGAAAGCTGTGGCTATCTCCACTTCATAGAGCTCTGATGAGAATTAGAGTTGATACAGAGAAAACACCGAGAATAGGGCCTGCTACACAGTTGTGGTTCCATGGACATTAGTTATTATTAGTCAACAGACTGTGCCATCTGATATGGTGGCCATTAGCCATGTGGGGCTGTTTAAACTTAAATTCATTAAAATTCAACCACATTAAGATTTTAGTTGGTCATCATGTGAACCACATTTCAAGCACTCTGAAGTCAGTGTTTTGGTAATACAGATGAGGGAGATTTCCATTGTCGCTGAAAGTTCTATTATTAGACAGGGTTGTCATTGAAGGCTGTGAAAGGAATAGGTAATGGTGGTCACAGGTCTTGGGAGATGGGGGACACTGGGGACAGGGGTAGGGGAAGGACTTTTCTCTTTTGTCCATTGGGGTTTTTTTCTTTTGTTTTGTTTTGTTTTGTTTTGTTTTGTAGAGATGGGTTCTTGCTATATTGCCCACGCTGGTCTCAAACTCCTAGATTCAAGCAATCCACCTCAGCCTCCCAAAGTGTGGGGATTACAGTCATGAGCCACCGTACCCAGCTGAATTTTTTATCATGAGCATAACACACTTTGTAATAAACATTTGTACAAAGGAGAAATAGGCTTGGGAATGTCCAAGACCACATTGCTAGGAAGAGCAGGGGCGGGGGCTGGAATCTCCTGCCTGACCCTGAAATGGGAGGTGATGTTTCCAAAAACCCAGTCCTGGGAATTCCCAGGAGCTGACTCCCCTCACTGTGTTCTGACTGGGGACCCCTCAGGAAGCCCTTTGTGGGAGAAGAGCAAGACTTGGGAGCCCACATTGTGTGCACTGTGGTGAAGAGCTCAGGCCCTGGGGCTCTGGTGTCAGATAGCCCTGGTTCAAGTCCGGGCTTCCCAACTAAATCATGGTGTGGCTTCCTCAGGCTTTGGTCTTCTCATCAGCAAAGTGGGGGTGACAACTGTTCCATACTCATAGGGCTGTGGTTGAGATACAGTGAAGTCCCTGGCTCACAGCAAGCTCATAGTATGAGTGAGTTAATGTATCTTTTTTTTTT
>NW_007004949.1:0-1104 GCF_000164805.1 Carlito syrichta
AGAAACTTGTCAGACAAACAGGGAACATGCAGTCTCATTTCTGAAATGTTGCTAAATCCCATTTCACACCTAAAAATCACAAGATGAAAGCCACTAGATTATTTTGATGGTCCTAACTTAAATTTTACCAAACTAAGTCACAATAATGAATATTAGGAATAGAAAATTAGCATTTATCACTGCAGTTCCTGAATATGCATTCACTTCTGATCTGCAGAACACAATTTGAAAAATCTTGATACAAAGTGATAATAAATAAGTTACTCACACTTCTATATTTCACAATGTATTCCAAAATGGGAGCCCCTCCATCATCCTGCTTGGTGATGCTGAGTTTAAAGCTCTTCCCACTGCTTGGCTGTCCATGTATGGATGGAGGACTTGGTTCACCTAGATAAGCAATACAACATTTCTTCATTTGCATACATTTCAGATACCTAAAGAAACTGCATTTTAATAATGTAGTCAAAATATACGATGTTATCTGGAATTTAACATTTGATATTTGTCCTTTGTTGTGATATAACTTCTGATTCTCTTTTTCCCCATCCAAGAAACAGCAACGTTTATAAAACTAGAATTATGATGCCAAAATTATGAAACCTCAGGAACAAATATATAATTTATATTGAAGGAACAAATATATAATTTATATTGATGTGCAAATGCTCTAGAAAAAGTACTGCATTGTTCAAATGTAAAAATTTCTCTTATTACCAATCATTTTCAATCCCATTTCTTTTCTTAATGTAAATTTACTTTATAATGCCTTGTAAACATTTAATGTAAACATGCTAACATATTAATATGTATAGATTATGCATCTATCAAAAATGATAATGACTTGCAATTCCTTAACTGCTTTAATAAGCACTTTATTTGCAAGATGTATATTTGAATAAAACTTGTAGTATTCAGTTTTATAGTCCTGTGTTTCAATATTTTATTTTCTCCTTGCTTTATAAACATACATGCTTTTTGATACTATTCTTCAACAAAGAGATGACTTTACAACAAAGACGCTTATAATATTTTGAATAGATTCTTATAATATTTTAATATTTTCAGTAGAATCTATTGAAGTGTAAGAATTTCTACATGAAG
>NW_007004950.1:0-829 GCF_000164805.1 Carlito syrichta
GGCGACCGAGTGAGACTCCAACTTAAAAAAAAAAAAAAAGAATAAAGCGACAGGAAAAAGAATATTTGTAACTGAAGTAGCAAATGGTTAACATCCAGAATACATAAAGACCTCTTATTCTAAAAAATAATTTTAAAAAGGTAAGTCATTCCAAGAGGTAAAGAGGAAGAATGGGAAAGCTGGCAATTCATAACAGAAAATACAAGTGAAATTATGTTCTTTACATAAACACATACAAAAAGATGCTCAATCTCACAAGTAATTATAGGAGGAGCAAATTAAAACATATCTCGTATCTAAATTGATAAAAAGTTGTAAAAGCAAAACATATAATATCTGACAAAGATTAAAAAAGATATATGCACAATATATACATTAAATAATTTCAAATTATATTATATAACAAATATATACATTTTTCAAAAAAAAACTTTGAGAGATCCAGAAAGATTAAAAACTAGTAACAGTAATAACATCTGTGAAATTAGGGGAAGACGTGAATAAGAAAATATCATTTGTATTATTTTAAGTTTTCTTTGTGTAACTGAAAATACATTTTTAAAAGAAAATTCATTCTCTTACCTACAGTATACCAACTTGCATCTGTTAATTTATTGATAACAGCTTCCTGATATGCACCATCAAGATTCTTCACTTCCACAATAGCTCCTACCTAAAGTATTTTTTAAATGTTAGAAAAACGTTTAAAAGATAAATGAACAAACCAAAATCGGGCTTTGTTTTTTATAATCGTTTTGCATGGTGGCAAAAAATAAAATGATTATTGACTTGATTTTAAAGTGCTAGCAGTTTTACTCACCTTTACTCA
>NW_007004951.1:0-823 GCF_000164805.1 Carlito syrichta
CTGAGATTCCTGAATTAAACTGGAGACTTTAAAGAGTTCCCAGACATGGAAAGCCCAGCAGAAGCAAATCAAATCTTCTATAAAAGAAAAATAAAGGGCTAAATAAGCATTTCTTTCGTTAAATTAAAACACAAACAAATGAACAATATTAGAAATAACAAAACTATAAATACAACAATTTTTGAAAATTCTATAAATGACTGTATGTCAATATTCTTAAAACTCAGAAGAAATTAGAGAAGTTATAAATTACTGTTACCAAAAAAATTAAAATAAAATAAATAAATAAAGAAGGAAGACTGAAAACACCGTAACCATTAAAGAAGTCAAATTACTAGCTGACTAAAATTGCTTAGGAAAGGAAATGCAAATGGGCAGTGAATATACACAGCAAAGAAAAACAAATGAAATGTGTTTCTCACTTTATTAGTAAATAGGAAAATCTAAATTTAGATTACAATTAGATATCATTTAACAACACAAGATTGATCAGAAAGTAATAAGTCTAGTAATATCAAATATTAGTTGTGAACATTCATGAAGTTGAACTCTGGTGTACTCCTAGTCAGACAGTAAAGTAATGCATTTTGTAAAACAATTGAGAGCTATCAAGTTGAGCAAGTGTATAATGCAAACCAGCAGTTTTATTTATAGAACAGAATCTCTTGAGTATCAGAAGAAAAGAGCACAGATATTTATAGTAGTATTGCTCACACTAACAAGAAACTGCTAAAAACTCAACCTGTGGAATATTGTACAGCAATGAAAATGAATCAATTACAACCACACACAAGAAGGATAAATTTAGAAAAAATGTTATTGA
>NW_007004952.1:0-815 GCF_000164805.1 Carlito syrichta
TATCCTGATGATCTGTCTAAGGTTGTGAGTGGGGTATTAAAGTCCCCAGCTATCTTTAGCTTTAACAAGCACATGTAATACATTTTTATTTCCCTTATCTACAAAGCATACATAAAAGACAGGGAGGGTAATCATTCATCTGATTCTAAAATATTTTTCTCAAAATCCATTTTTAAGATTTTAACATTAAAAAACAAACAATTTATAATGATGAATAAAAAATTATGATACAATTACAAAACATGTACACCAATAACTGGTTAGATACAAAAATAATGGTAACATGAGAAAAAGGATTTTTCCATATCCTATGGGCTCTGTCTCCAAAAGTCATAAAATTATCATTTTCAATGCCTTAAATTTAGTTAAGTTGTACTTTGGTGAAGATATATTGTAACTTGGGAGCTAAATATTTGACAAAAAACGTTTCCCTTTGCAAATTATTATTATCATATTATATATTATATTGTAACCACTATAATATTAGCAAAAGGAGGAGTTTACCTGAAATAATTCACTAGTACACATGTGCACCATAAAAGAAAAAAGCTTGTAAAGCAAAATATTTATCTCACTTGTGTAATTAGTAAGCATTTCAAACATTTTATGCCACACACCTACTAAAATATCTCCTTGTGTTCTTGACAGTTTTTTAAAAAGTCTTGGCATGATCTACTATGGCACTCATTTTTCAATGCTAACTATGTGTTATGTATTTTTAAAGTCATTGTAAATGCCAGAAAAAATAACAAAAACTAATTCAAACTAAACCAAAAACAAATAAAAAAATTAATCAAATAAGCAATAAAAAAGGA
>NW_007004953.1:0-7376 GCF_000164805.1 Carlito syrichta
ATGTAGCTAAGTAATAAAGTCAGCTGACTAGCTGGTTAATTCAGCGAGTTAAGTGAGCTGACAAGCCAGCTGGATAACTAGGTGGCTAGCTAGTAGAGCCAGCTGGCTAGCCGGGTGGCTATATAGTTCAGACAGCTAGTTAATCAGCTTGTTAGCCAGCAGGATAGCTAGGTGCCTGACAAATTAAGCTGGCTGGTTTGCAGGTTGGTCAGGTAGGTGACCAGCTAGACAAGCTATCTGGTCAGATAACTAGTGGGCTTGCTTGCTTTCCATTAAGTCAGCTAATTAGTCAGCTAGCTGCCTGATCAGCAGAGTTGATGACTCTTTAAGCCAACTGGCTATCCGACCGTTCAGTCAGCCGAATGGTTATTTAAGCTGGTTGACTAGTTAGCTGGTCAGCCCACCAGATAGCTAGCAGGCTGCCAAGCTAGATAGCCAGCCGGGTATCTAGCTAGTTAAGCCAGATGGCTAGACATGTAGGTAACCAGTTGACTAGCTATTTAAGTCAGCTCTCTAGCCAGCTATCCAGCCAAGTTGCTAGTCAGCTAGTTAAGTCAACTAGCTAGCCAGCTAGCTTAAGTCAGGTAGCAAGTCATCTAAACATTCAGGTAGCTAGTGAAGTCAACCAGCTAGTCAGCTTACTATTCCTCTAGCTAGTTAAGTCAGCTAGCTAGTCAGCTAGATAGTTAAGTCAGTTAGCCAGCTTACTAGCCAGATAGCTAGCTAGTTAAGTCAGCAAGATAGAGTTAGATAGCTTGTTTGCCAGCTAGTTATGTCATCTAGATAGCCAGATAACTAGTCAGCTAGTTAGTTAAGTCAGCTAGCAAATCAGCTAGTTACTTAGCCAACTAGAAGGCTAGCAACTCAATTATCTGGTCAGATAATTAGTGGGTTTGCTCGCTTTCCATTAGGTCAGCTAATTAGTCGGCTCACTCGCCAGCCAACAGGACAACTAAATGTCAGCTCGCTCACAGGCCAACAGGTCAGCTAACTAGTCGGTTTGCTCGACAACTGTCTAGTTAAGTCAGCTCACCTGTTGGCTCACAAGCTGGCCAACTAGTTAAGGCAGCTCACATGTCAGGTCACATGCTGGCTGACTAGTTAACTCTTCTGACCATTCGGCTCACTCACTATTCAACTAATGTCAGCTGACCAGTCAGCTCACTCGCCGGCTGACTAGTTAAATCAGCTGACCAGTAGGCTCACTAGTCAGCTGAATAGTTAAGTCAGCTGGCCAGTCGGCTTACTCGCTGGCTAACTAGTTAAGTCAGCTCACCTGTGGGTTCACTCGGCGGCCTACTAGTTAAGTAATCTAATCGGTCGGCCGACTAGTTGGACAACTAATTAAGTCAGCTATCCAATCGGCTGACTACTCGGCCAATTTGTCAGCTGACAAATTAGATCAGCTAACTTGTGGACCGACTAGTTAGATCAGCCAAATAGTCGGCCAACTAGTTGGCCAACTAGTTAGGTCAGCAAACTACATAGCCAAATAGTTAACTGAGTTAACTTGTGAGCCAACTCATCAGTCAACAAATTAACTTAGCTTACTAGTCGGCCGAATAGACGGCCGACTTGTGAAGCCAGCTAACAAGTCAGCCGGGTAGTCAGTCAACGTATTAAACCAGATAAGTCATCAGCCAAATCATCAGCCAAATTAAGTAATCTAGCTAACTCATTACTCAACTAATTAAGACAGCTAGTTAACTGGTTTACCAAATAGTTAAACAGTTAGCTACCTCACTAACCAACTTGTTAAGTCAGTTAGCTATCTCATTAGCCAATTAGTTGTCAGTTTGCTAAGTCAGATAGCTAACTAGCTAGCTAGCTAAGTCAGCTAGCTAAGGCAGCTAGCTCACCAGGTAGCTAACTATTTAAGGCAGCAACGTAAGTCTGCTACCTAACTAGTTATCTAGCTAGCTAACTCAGCTAGTTATTCAGCCAGCTAATTATTTAGCTAACTATTTAATTCAGGTAGTTAAGTCAGCTAGCTAACTAGTTAAGTCAGTCAGTTAAGTCAGCTAGATAAGTAGTTCATTCAGCTAACTAAGTCAGCTAGTAAAGCCAGCTTTCTAATTTAGTTAGCTTGTTAAGAGAGCTAGTTAGGTAATTAGCTAAAGAGTTAAGTCAGCAGGTTGAGTCAGGTAGTTAGCTCGTTAACTGTGTTAAGTCAGTTGGTTGTGTCAGCAGGCTAGCTAGTTAGCAAACGGGTTGAGTTAGCTTTTTGTGTAAGCTACCTAGCTAGTTAGCTAACCAGTTAAGTCATCTGGATTATTCAGTTAGCTAGCTTGTTAGCTAACAAGTTAAGTCTGCTGATTGTGTCAGCTAGCTCGCTCATTAGCTAACAAGTTAAGTCAGATGATAAAGTCAGCTAGCTAGCATGTTAGACAATGAGTAAGCTAACTACATATCCATCTGCTTAAGTTGGTTAACTAGCTAGGCAGCTAAATATTTAAGTCAGCTTGTAAGCTAGGTAGCTAGGTAGTTAGCTAACTACTTAAGTCAGCCTGCTAGCTAGGTGACTAGCTAATTAGCGAACTATTTAAGTCAGTTGGCTACCTAGGTTATTTGCAAGTTCAGTCAGCTAATTAAGTCAGCTGGCTAGCCAGCTGGCTAGCTAGGTAGTGAGCCAGTTAAGTCAGTTGGCTAGCCAGCTAGCTGGTTAATTCACCTAGTTAAGAGAGCTGGCAATCCAACTGGCAACATAGGTAGCTAGCTTGTTAAGTCAGCTAGATATATCAGCTAGCTAGCTAACTAAGTCAGCTAGGTAGGCAGCTAGCTAGTCATGTCAGCTGTCTAGCTTGCTGCCTAGATATTTAAATGACCAAGTTAAGTCAGCTGACTAGCCAGCTGGCTAGCTAGGTAGCTTGTCAGTTAAATCGCCTTGCTAGACAGCTTGCTAGAAAGATAAGTCACCTAGTTAATTCAGCTGGATAGCCAGCTGGCTAGCTAAGTAGCAAGCTAGTTAATTCAACTGACTAGAAAGCAGGCCAGCTAGTTGAAACAGCTAGTTAAATCAGCTGACTAGCCAGTTAGCTAGCTAATTAGTGACCTAGTTAAGTCAGTTGGCTAGCCAGCTGGCTAGCTAATTAAGTCAGCTAGTTAAGAAAGCTGGCTATCCAGAAGGCTAGAGAGATAGAGAGCCAATTAAGTCAGCAGATAGCAAGCTGGATAACGAGTTAAGCAAGCTAGTTTAGTCACTTGGTTAGTCAGCTGCCTAGCACATTAATCAACTAGTTGATTAATCAGCTGGCTAACCAGTTGGTTAGCTAGTTAAGTTACATCGTTAAGTCAGCTGGCTAACCAACTCGCTAGCTAGTGAAAAAGTTAGTTAATTCAGATGGCTAGACAGCTGCCTGGCTAGTTATTTCAGGTAGTAAATTCAACTGGCTAGCTAGGTAGCCAGCTACGTAAGTCAGCTAGTTATATCAGTTACCTAGCTAGTTAAGTCAGCTAGTTAAGTCAGCTAGCTAGCTAGACAGTTAGCTTGGATGCTAGGTAGTTATTTCAGGTAGTAAAGACAGCCGGTTTGCTAGGTAACTAGATTTGCTAGGTAACTAGATAGTTAAGTCAGCTAGTTACTGTCAGCAGGCTAGCTAGTTAAGTCATCTAGTTAAATCAGCTGGCTAGCCACCTGTGTAGCTGGGCAGGTAGGTATTAAGTCAGCTGGTTAGCCAGCTGGCTAGCTAGTTAAGTCACCTAGTTAACTCAGCTCGCCAATCAGCTGGTTAGCTAGAAAGCTAGGTAGTTAAGTAAGCTGGCAAGCCAGTGGGATATGTAGGTAGCTAACTAGTTAGTCAGCTGGCTATCTAGCTGGGTAAATATGTAGCTAGAAAGTTATGTAAGCCTGCTAGCCAGATGGCTAGTTAGTTAAGTAACCTAGTTAAGTCAACTGGCTAGACAGTTGGTAGCTCTGTAGCTAGCTAGTTATGTCAGCTGTCCAGCAAGCGGGCTAGCCACTTAAGTAACCTAGTTAAATCAGCTGGCTATACAGCTGGCAAGCTAGGTAGCTAGCTAGCTAGGTCAGCTGTCCAGCCAGCTGGCTAGCTAATTAAGTCACATAGTTAAGTCAGCTAGGTAACCAACTGGCTAGCTAGGTAGCTTGCTGCTTAAGTCAGCTGGCTAGACAGCTGGCTATCTAGTTAAGTCACTTAGTTAAGTCAGCTCTCTAGCCAGCTGGCTACCTATATAGCAAGCTAATTTATTCAGCTGACTAGTAAGCAGGTCAACTATTTAAGTCAGCTAGTTAAGTTATTTTGCTTGCCAGCTGACTATCAAAGTAGCAAACTATTTGAGTCAGTTGGCTACTCAGCTTGCTAGTTATTTTAGTCAGCTAGTTAATTCATCTGGCTTTTCAACTGGCTAGCAATGCAGCTAGCTAGTTAAGTCTGCTGTCTAGCCACCAGGCTAACTAGTGTTGCCAGCTAGTTATGTCAACTCACGAGCCAGCTGGCTAAATTGTTATTTCAGCTAGTTGAGTCAGCTGGCTAACCAGCTGGCTAGTTGGTTAAGTCAGCTAATTCATTCAAGTGGCTAGCCAACTGGCGAGCTAGGTAGCATGCTACATAGTCAGCACACTAGCCAGCTGTCTATCTAGTTAAGACAGCTCGTTAAGTCAGCTGGCTAGCCACCTGGCTAGTAAGTTAACTAGCTAATTAAGTCAGCTGGCTAGCCAGCTGACTACCTAGTTAAGTCAGTGAGTTAAGTGAGCTGGCTAGACAAATGGCTATCTAGGTGGCTATCTAGTTAAGCCAACTGGCTAGCCAAATATCTACTTAAGGCTGCTAGATAAACCAGCTATTTAGCTGACTGGCTAGCTAAGTGGCTGGCAAGTTAATCTGGCCAATTAGCAGGCTTGCCAGGTAGGTGGCCAGCTAGTTAAGCCCACTGGCTAGCCAGCTGACCAGCAGAAGGCTGACTGGTTAAGCTGACTGGCTATCCAACTGTCCACCTAGCAGCCTTGCTGGCTAGCTGGCTCCCTAGCTATCTAGCCAGCCAGGTAACTAGCTAGTTAAGCCAGATGGCTAGGAGTGTATCCAAATACTGGCTAGCTTGTTAAGTCAGCTGGCTAGCCAGCTATCCAGCCAACTTGCTAGTCAGCTACTAAAGTCAGCTAGCTATCCAGTTAGTTAGTTGTCAGCTAGCATGTCAGCTAACTATTCAGCTAGCTAGTTAACTCAGCTAGTTATTCAGCTTGCTAGTCAGCTAGCTAGCTGGCAAACTAGAGAGTTAAGTTAGCTATCCAGCTAGCTAGACAGTTAGCTAGCTCGTTACGTCAGCTAGCTAGATAGATAGCTTGTTTGTTATCCAGTTTTGTCAGCTAGATAGTCAGTTAGCTAGTCAGCTAGCTAGTTAAGTCAGCTAGCAAATCAGCTAGTTACTTAGCTAACTAATCAGCTAGAAACTCATCTAGCTGGTTATAACTAGTGGACTCGCTCCCTTTCCATCAGGACAGCTAACTAGTCTGCTCCCTTGCTTGCCAATTGGTCAGCAAACTAGTCTGCTCGCTCACCAGCCAACAGGTCAACTAACATTTTGGCTCTTTCACAGGCCAACAGTTTAGTTATCTAGTCGTCTTGCTCTGTAGCTGACTAGTTAAGTCAGCTCACCAGTCGGCTGACACAGCAGCTGACTAGTTAAGGCAGCTCACCTGTCAGCTCACTTGCCAGTCAACTAGTTAAGTCAGCTCACCGATTGGCTCACTGACCAACCGACTAGTTAAGTCCTCTTACCAGTCAGCTCACTTGCCAGTCGACTAAAGTCAGCTGACCAGTCAGCTCATTCGCCATTCAAATAGTTAATTCAGCTCACCAGGCAGCTCACTCACCGGCTGACTAGTTAATTTAGCTGACCTATCAGACCACTCGCCGGACAATGAGTTAAATCGGCTCACCTGTCAGCTCACTCGCCGGCCAACTAGTTAAGTCAGCTAAATGGTTGGCCGCCTAGCCGGTCAACTAGTTAAGTCAGCTAACCCATCAGCTGAATAGTCAGCCAACTTGGCAGTCGACATGTTAGCTCACCTAATTAGTCGCTGACAAGTTAGGTCATCTAACTAATTGGCCTTCTAATCGGCCGACTAATTAGGTCAGTCCACCACCCATCCAAGGAGTTAACAGAACTCACTAGTGGGCAAACTCGTCAGTCAGCAATAAAACCCAGCAAACTAGTGTGCCGACTAGCCAGCCAAATTGTTAAGACAGATAACAAGTTGGCTGTATAGTCAGCCAACGTGTTAAAACAGCTAACTCTTCTGCCGACTCATCAACCAACAAGTTAAGTCACCTAGCTAAAATGTTAAGCAATTAATTAAGTCAGCTACTTATCTCGTTTACCAACTAGTTAATACAGGTAGCTAACTTGTTAACCAACTCGTTAAGTCAGCTAGCTATCATTTTAGCCAACTAGAAAAGTCAGCTAGCTAAGTCAGCTGGCTATCCAACTAGCTAGCTAAGTCAGTAGGCTAACTATTTAATTCAGGTATTTAAATCAACTAGCTAACCAGTTATTTTGCCAGTTAAGTCAGCTACCTAAGTAGTTAAGTCACCTTCCTAATTCAACTAGTTAAGTCAGCTTTCTAATTAAGTCAGCTGGTTAAAACAGCTAGGTAGCAAGTTAGCTAATGGTTTAAGCTAGCAGGTTGAGTCAGGAAGTTAGTTAGTTAACTAACTGGTAAGGTCAGCTGGTTGAGTCATCTATCTAGCTATTTAGCAAGCAGATTGAGTTAGCTGGTTGAGTAGGCTAGCTAGCTAGTGAGCTCACGAGTTAAGTCAGCTACATGAGTCAGCTAGCTAGCTAGAAAGCTAACGGGTTAAGTCAGCTGCTTGAGCCAACTAGGAAGTTCGTTAGCTAAAGAGTTATGTCGGATGATTAAGTCAGCTAGCTATCACGTTGGATAACGGGTAAGCTAATTAGTTGGCTAGCGGTTGAATCAGCTTGCTAGCTATGCAGTTAAATATTTAAATCAGTTTGTTAGCTAAGTAGCTAGCTAGTTAGCTAACTGTTTTAATCAGCTAGTAGCTTGGTAGCTAGCTAGTTAGCCAACTATTTAAGTCAGCTGTCTTGCTAGGGAGATAGCTAGTTAATTCAGCTAATTAAATCAGCTGACTTGCCAACTGACTAGCTAGGTAGCGAGGTAGTTAAGTCAGTTGGCTAGCCACCTGACTAGCTGTTTAATTCAGCTGGATAAGAAAACTGTCTAGTCAACTGGTAAGGTAGGTAGATAGCTATTTAAGTCAGCTAGATAGCTATCAGGCTAGATAGTGATGTCTTCTAGTTAAGTAGCTGGCTAGCCAACTGGCTTGCTAGTTAAGTCAGATAGTTAGTCAGCTGTCTAGCCAGCTTGCTAGGAAGGTAGCAGGCTAAATAAGCCAGCT
>NW_007004954.1:0-1321 GCF_000164805.1 Carlito syrichta
AGAGGACCAAGCAGGAGACTTCATGTGTGCAGGGAAGGGGGGGAGGTGGAGGGAAGGGAAAGGAGTGAGCACAGGGGCTGCCCGAAACCAGTACTGTGGTGGGCACTGTGGGACCAGTGGGTCGTCCATCAGTGCTCCAGTCTTGACTTTGCCATCCCCCAGTGAGACCCAGCGCCTCTGGTTCCTCACCAGTGACGACAGGGAGGTGACTGTGCCTGCTTCCGAATCTGAGACTTCACGTGAGTGCCCAGTGTGGGACTTAGAACATAGCAATTACTAAGTTCCTGGAGCCCCAGCCCACACCCTGACCTTGGGGTTGGGTCCTGGGCAGAGGAAGCCCCTCTTGCTGGCCATGCCCTTCCCCCTGCAGGCAGAGTATATCATATCCCTTCCTCCCTATTGGCTTCCTGCCAGGCCTGGGCTCTGCTGGCCCACCTGGGGGGGATTTGGAAGCCCACCTTCCTCCTCCCTCTCTGCAGGAGAAAGCGCAGACCCTGGGGCCTAGAGAATGCGGGGCTTTTACATGTGGTGCCTCCATGCACCTCTAGGTGGGTAGAGAGCCATCATTCCTGCTCCAGGAATGAAGAGTGGGCATGGGGTCATTCAAGGCAGCCAGAGAAGGGGAGTAAGTAAATGGATTCTCCAGGGAAGAGCCTTGAAGGAGAGTGAGAGGAGTGGTGGGGTGAGGTCATGGAGGGGTACAGCCAGCCCAAGCTTCCATCTCAGGCTCAGGACTCAAGCTGTGGAAAGCTTGCATGGGGCCTGGGTGCTTCCTCCTCCTTGGTCTCTGTGCTAACGGCCTCTGGGACTCATTTAAACATGTCATGTGTAGGCCGTGGGCGTTGGAAGTGTGCTGATTAGTTCTCAGAATGAATTAATTACTGTTGCCAGTGCCACCTTGACTGCCATCACCACCACCACCATCACCAATATCAGTTCAGAGTGGGGAGCTCAAAGCCCTCCCCAGTGCGATCCCCTTCAAGTCCTTCCCCTTGAATCTCACAACCTCCCTCTGGTACCTCCAAAGAGTGCCGTTGTAGACACTCCATAACATCATCACTTCCACTGTGAGAATCAATATCGCCACTTACACCACCAGCACAATCACGTTCATTGACATCACTAACATCACTGCCATCACCACCACCACCACCAACATTATGGACAACCAGCACTATCACTGACATCACTGCCACCATTCCTGACATCACTGTTGTCACCATCAGTGTCACCTCCACCATCATTGACAGCCACCACCATCACTAACATCACTAGCAACTATCACTAGCATCACTTATATCACCATCACTACCACCTACCA
>NW_007004955.1:0-916 GCF_000164805.1 Carlito syrichta
AGCGGCCACTGCACTCTAGTCTGGGCGACAGAGTGAGACTCCAACTTAAAAAAAAAAAGAAAAATATTCTTCTCTGTGGGCATATAGTGATTAGGTAAAGAGGGCGGAGGTGCAGCATTTAGAAAATAGAAGGAAAAGTGATTCTAGCCATAATTAGTACAGTGGGTAGCTAGTATTGAAGAAATAAAAACTCAGTGATAAGAACTATAAACCAATTGCACTTCAGGCAAGTTTGTAGGCAGATACCAAAGATAAATGCTATACTCAAAAGGGCAACAGAGCATGGTAGAAGACTCAGTCACTCAAACGTGTGTCCTGAGTGCCTGGTATGTTCTAAACACTGTGGAGAGGACCGGAATGCAGAGGTGGACAGGACAGACAAGGGTCCTGGGACGTTGCATTCTAATCTAAGGATAAACAAGTAAATAGGTAAATAAATTTGTGTATAGATAAATATATGTGGACAAATAATAATATAGTTCATTCAGTGATAGTTAAAATGATATAATTCCAGATAGCACAAAGGCTTTAAAAAAGTCAAAGAAAGATAAAGGACTAGAGTATGAATTTAGCTCGGATGTTCAGGGAACTCCTCTCTGAGAAGGTTACACATTTAAGCAGAGACCTGAGTTATGTGAACAAGTGGCCTATGTGAACATAGGTGTAAAATCCTGAGGAAGAGGCTTGATGTGTACCTGGAAGTGATGAGAAGGCATGCATGGATGACCAAGTGAGTAAAGGGAGGAGGGTAGTTGATGAGATCCAATGGGAGGGAGGTCTGGGTCATGCAGGGCATTGCAGGTCGCTAAATAAATTTTGCTATGAGTAGAATGGAAATCAAGTGAAGGATTTGAGCGGGTGTGAATGGCACGATCTGATACATTTTTGAAGGTTCTGCCCGGCTACTCCATCAGGA
>NW_007004956.1:0-764 GCF_000164805.1 Carlito syrichta
AGACTGCATGAGCTACTGAGAGTCAAGTAGGCTTAAGTGGGGCTGAGGAAAAACAGTTCTCAGCTTTGTGTTATGTCTTTTGTCATCTGTCTTTTTCTTGTATACTACCAGCAATCTTATTTAGTTGTTTTCAGAATAATAACAAAACAAAACTTTATTGTCTTTTCTAAGTTAAAATAAAAGCAAATGCGTGATAGTAAAAAAATAACTGCTATGAAAAGCAAAAAATAAAATTCATTGCAAATACTAGGTAACCACAGTTGACATTTTGATAAATATAAGAAAGACAGGCAGATATCTCTTTCTTTCATGTATGAATGCATGTGCACATGTGGTGAGTGCGCGCGCGCGCGCGTGTGTGTGTGTGTGTGTGTGTACAGATGCTGTACTGGATATTTTCCCTGTGTGTCTCTCCATATCCTTACTCTGCTCCAAAAGGCTAATCGCAGTAGGCATGCTTGGTCTCTAGCTTCCAGTTGGACTGGGACAATTGAAAGTTCCAAAAGGAAGTTAAAAGCAGAAATGGGAATGAAGGCTAAAAATTTGTTTCTCTAGTCCCCTCCTTGTTGACATTCCTGAAGCAGATTTTGTTTATCTATGAATACTCTCTCAAAACGAACCTCTCTATAAGTTTCTTACCTTCTAGGTTCTGGGGTCTGATGCCTGTTACCTTCCATCAGGTCCAGGGGTTGTAAGAACTCCACAGAAGCTAGCCTCAGGGTATACATTATTAATTGTATCACAATAGTGTGGCCACTTGATTA
>NW_007004957.1:0-756 GCF_000164805.1 Carlito syrichta
CCTATAGTCCCAGCTACTCAGGAGGCTGAGGTGGGAGGATCGCTTGAACCCAGGAGTTTGAGACTGCAGTGAACTATGATAGCACCACTGTACTCCAGTCTGGGCGGCAGAGTGAGACCTTGTCTCTAAAAACAAACAGTAAACAATGCTGCTATGAGCACTTACACTGTTAACCATATCCAGTGTCCTCCCCTTTCTGAACCTTCTGGAGCTGACTGCAGATCTACTTTCCACAGCGGACACTTGCTCAGCAGCTACTTAAGAATACCATGTTTTACTTAGAGACAATTACAGCTCACCCTTGTTCATGCCTTAAACCAGGGCACTCTGGGCATCGGTCATCCTGGTCTGAGGTACAGGCCCAGGGGCCCTTCTTCCTGCCTGAACCATCTCTCTTAGGGACAGGGGAAGAGAGGCGCATCCATTGTTCGTCTCACCTTCCCTGTTGAGCTGGGGTCAGGGTTGGAAGTACATCAGGACAGTGCAGGCATCTCTCAGCATTCCAAGTGCCTGCATGGTTCAGACAAGCACTGAAGAGTGAAGGAAATAAGGAGATACAGATACTCCTTGAGGGGGAGGTCTGTGGGGGATGATGGATGGGCCATGGGTCTTTGGGGATAAAAGCCTGTGCCCCCATTTAAATTGCAGGGCGGCAGCCCACAGCCCAATAGATTTTCTTTAAGGCTCCCTATAGGCCCAGTTGTCTTTTTTTCCAAGTCAGAAATGTAGATATTTTGGGTGTCATGTTCAGATTTC
>NW_007004958.1:0-712 GCF_000164805.1 Carlito syrichta
AAACATACGAGGAGTAGCTGATACCAATCCTATTGAAAGTATTCTTCCAGGCAATTGAAAGAGATGGAATTCTCCCCAAATCAGTTTATGAAGCTAACCTCACATTGATACCCAAACTGGTTAAAGATCCAATATCACTTATAAACACAAATACAAAAATCCTCAACAAGATTCTAGCAAATCAGATCCCAAAACACATCTAAAAAATCATCCATTATGACCAAGTAGTCTTCATTCCCAAGATGCAGGGCTGGTTCAACATCCACAAGATCATAAATGTAATTAAATCAACAGATGTTACAAAGAAGAATCACATGATTATGCCATTAAATGCAGAAAAAGCTTTTGATAAAATCCAGCAACTCTACTTGATAAAACCCTCAAATACCTAGGTATAGAAGTGACATACTTCAAAACAGTAAGCTCAGTGTATGATAAACCCACAGCTAGCATATTGCTAAATAGACAACAATAACTCACAGCTAGCATATTGTAAAATGGACAGAAACTGCAAACATTTTCCCTGAAAACGGAAACAAGACAAGACTGCCCACTCTCACCCCACTTGTTCAACATTGTGTTGGAAATCCTAGCTAGAGCTATTAGAGAAGAGAAAGAAACCAGGTATCCAAATAGGAAAAGAGAAAGTTAGGTTATCCCTCTTTGCTGACGATATGATCCTATACCTCGAAAATCCAAGAGAATCTGTCAA
>NW_007004959.1:0-708 GCF_000164805.1 Carlito syrichta
AGCCCACAGGCATCCTGCAAACCTTTTGCATACAGGCTTTAAGTAAAGGATGTGAAAAATGAAAACTGTGATGACAATTTTAATCACTTGACAGACAATTCTATGATCTACTATAACTTTATAATGGCAAAGCTACTGAGGTATGAGACTGGCAGGCATATAGTCTCTCTCTGCCTCTAAGATGCTTTACATGTTTATTTGAGGGGTTTATACATGGATAGAGATGACCTTAACACAGTATTTATTTAACCTGTCCAAGGACAAATTATAAATGACTAAATCTGACTAGATGGAATTTTCCTGGTTATTTTTAATCTCTAGACTCAAATCATCTCCCTGGGCTCCAGAACTTTTTCTCAGGAGATGTCAGATGTCAGTAATCAGAGTTAGCCCATCTGTAGTCAGTGCAGCCAAAAGTTCTGCCTACAAGGTAGCAATTAGAGTCAAGTGTCTCCTGGAAGTGCCAATTATTGCTCTGTCTTCCTTTTTGAATGCCTCCTTAATATAAGAATGACATATCATTCTTATCCTATCATATTAGAAAATATTATTTAAAATAACACTCATAGTTGGCAAGAGTGCAGGGAGAGAAGTAATCCCAAAGATGGTGATGGGAATGTAAATTGGAATAATCCTTCTGGAAAACAATCTGACAATACATATCATGATGTTTTTATCCTGTTGATATTATTTTGGGTATACTGTTCC
>NW_007004960.1:0-702 GCF_000164805.1 Carlito syrichta
GTTTGTGCTATTCCTTCTTTGTCCCGACTGACCAGAAGATTCCCTAGTTTGTCTCTTGAGAAAATAAACAAATAAAATGTGCTCTACTCAGAAGAACTGTAAATAATAATTACCATTTGTATATTTAGTTGCACTTTCCAAAGACAAATTATTCTTTAGAATTCTTTGTTTAGGTTCCTGCATCCATGGACTTGTATTGATTTTATGAACAATTTCTCTATTCACTTCAAGATATAGCGAGCTCCGTAGGGCATGCAGAGCTGGGTTCATACACAGTTTCACTTTAAGCAGTCAGGATAATAGGCAGAGGATAGATTGGAACTTCCATGACAAGTCAGTCAGATTGATTAAGAATGATTTACTGGGCCCTTAGGAAAGCATGCCACCATCTATTGGTGATGTCTGTTGTTCACAGGGCCAGGAGGTGGTTAGTGGAATTCACAAGAGCCATAGGCTGTCCCTGATAGCTACTGCCCTTAATGTGTGCTTCTGAAAGATATTTTGGCACAGTGTAGATGTTCAACCTCACCCTTCACCCTACAAACTCTTCACCTATGCATGGGACTCCATCATTTTATTATATTTAACCCTTTTATTATGAAACAAAACATGTATACCTAAAACATGTTACTAAGCAAAAATGTACGAGATACATTAAAAAATTACACAGTTTAACAATTTGTCCAAAGTGAACATGTGTGA
>NW_007004961.1:0-680 GCF_000164805.1 Carlito syrichta
CAATGTCTTTGAAAATTGGTAAAAGCAGAACATGAATGTAAGATGGATGAGTTTAATAACATCTCTCTGGTCCTTAATTTGAATTAGAAGCAATAAGAACTCATGATATATCTTCTCTTTAAATATGCATATTTTGTAGCTCAGACCACTGAAAAGACCATTTAGATATCATTTTACCCTAATAAGAATCATGATCCTTGGAAAGTGCGTGATGCCAAGTTTGAGTCAGAAAGTGCCTGCGGTGAACAGGCAGCATGTCAGAAGAGAAAATAAGAACGCTATTGAAAATGCACTTCAAATGGACTCAAGAACCAAACCTTGAATTTTTGCCTTATAAGAGTCTTGAAAAAATTATCTATTACATAAAAAGTAGACTGTTGCAATTAATAAAATTATTTTCATAACATTTTCATGTAAATTCATCATTTCTTCTAAAGTGATTTTCTTAGTATTTTTCTCAAGTTATATAATTGTTGTCTTGTCTAATGTTTAAATGGTTTATCTCTAAAATATATTATGATTTATAATAACATACAATTTTAGGAATAGACTGAGTGTGTGTGTGTGTGTGTCATATAGGGGTAAGAGAGTCTCTAAATAGTGTTAGAAAAGTGATACAGCTGGGAACATTGTCGCAATATACATCTAGAGAATGATTTACCCCCAACCTCTGAGATGAC
>NW_007004962.1:0-638 GCF_000164805.1 Carlito syrichta
AGTTCTAGCCAGAGAAATTACACTTAAATAAAAATAAAAGGAAACACACTGGAAAAAAGAAAAAAAATCTATCTCTATTCTAAAATGATATAATAATATATATAAAAAATTTAAAAGAACTCACAAGAAAGTCGCTTTAGGTAATAAACATATTTAGAAAAGTTACGAGGTCCAACACAAAAATCTGTTTTATTTTAATACATCAGCAATAAATAATCTAAAAATGATATAAAGCAAGCATCACATTTACAATAATATATTTAAAAATCTAGAACCAAATTTAACCAAGTAAGTGAAAGACCTATACACTAAAATATATGAAATATGAATATGAGTGAAATAAATTAAAGACTTAAATAAGTAGAAAGGCATCAATTTTCACAAACTGGGAGATGTAGCATTAAGATAATTAAGATGTCAATACTTCCAAAGACATATTTCTTTCTTTCTTTCTTTCTTTCTTTCTTTCTTTCTTTCTTTCTTTCTTTCTTTTCAAGGCAAATCCCATAATAATCCTGACTGCCTTTTGCAGAAATAGAAAAGCTGATCTTCATACACACACATAATTTTGAAGGCACCTAGATAGTCAAAATAATCTTGGAAAAGAAGGATAAACTTGGAAGTCTCATATTTCTTGA
>NW_007004963.1:0-901 GCF_000164805.1 Carlito syrichta
ACTTGGGGGGTTTTATATTTCTGAGCTATAATTAGCATCTATGGCTAATAAATTGAAGTAGTCATCAGTAATTGAGAAGCAATTGATCAGAAGCTTAAAAAAATCTGAAACTAAATTTGCTTCCGTAAGTAATGATGATGTACAATGAAGGATATTAGCAATTAGTTGGACATTTTTAAAGTTTCTTGTAATACATATACATAAAATGTAGAGCTACAATATATTTTAACATAATGAAAAGCTAGAAAAGCTTCTTCTTATTTACTTTAACCTAGTATCCTAAGTTATTCATCTCAATAACCACCAGGTATAAGAATAAAATAAATGAATTTTGAGTCCAATTCAAATAGTTTACAAAACTTATGTAACTGTCAGAAATATAGATGCCACACACATCTTGCCCAAAAGATATTACAGATGTCAAATATCAAAAAGTCACATTAACATTATTAATATATTTTCTTGCATATCAGTTTTTACTAATGATATGTTTTTATTTTGACTTCTGATTGTCAGAAAATTTTTGGTCATATATTGTTGCGTCTGCCATTCATTTCCTCTTCAGGTGCAAACTGTTTAATTAAGATTATTATCAACCATTTGTCTTATTTATAGAATCTCCTTTTCATTTCACAACCTCAAATATCCATTGTCATCACTGTCTTCCTGTCTTACCATGTGACCATCAAAAATTTCATCAAAACTTCTTCCTCTAAGGAAACCATCTTCTCTGCTGTTTTCAATAATCAAGATTTTCCCTGGCTTTATTACTGGAAACAATATTCTATATTAGTGACTAAGAGCTTATTCATTCATTGATTCATTTAAAAAGTATTTAGCTTTGTTATAGCACTATATCATATAACAATTAGGGAACTGTAAAAGTTTATATAATTTTGCA
>NW_007004964.1:0-617 GCF_000164805.1 Carlito syrichta
CCATTGTTATCATCGTTGTCCAAGGGTTGGACATCTTAGTGTTTGTTTGTTTGTTTGTTTGTTTGTTTTGAGTCGAGTCTCACTCTGTTGCCAGGGCTGGGGTGCAGTGGCTCCCATGCCAGGCTAATTATTTATTAATTTATTGCAGAGATGAGGCCTCACTGAGTTTCCCAGGCTGGTCTTGAACCCCTGAGCTCAGACAATCCTCTTGCCTTGACCTCTGAAGTTGCTAGGATTACATGCTTGAGACACCATGCCCAATCTTCTAGATTTTCAATAGACTGAGGCAACATTGAGGCCATGATCCACCCATTGCAGGGCCCCTTGTACTCTACTTTCCATTTCCTGTCCCCTTCCTTGACCACATTATAAAGCAGCTTGTATTGATACCATTTTATACTATGGCAGTCAATAAAGTGCATGTTCTGGTAAAACAACAACAACAACAAAGATGAATGGAGTACGTCATACATACTAGATATCACGCTTTTCTGGCTGAATACTGAGATGTAATCCCAGCACTTTGAGAGGCTGAGGCAACAGAATTGCCTGAGCTCAGGGGTTCAAGAACATCCTGGGCAAGTTGATGAGACCTTGTATCTACAACATATCAAAAA
>NW_007004965.1:0-613 GCF_000164805.1 Carlito syrichta
ACACACACACAAAAGCAAAACATTCTAGTGAATAAAAAATGAGCTTGGAAAGAGGTTAGGAAACTTGAAATGTTCACACATAACTTGGTCTCTCTTAAAACAACAAAAACAACTAAATAAATAAATAAAGCGTGCACGTGCACACACACACACACACACACACACACACACACAAAAAACTCCTGAAATCCACAGTCTCCAAAGAGTAATGGTAAGAAATGAAGTGTCTGAGGCACTGAATAATACAATATTTGTGATAGCTTCAGTTCGCTAAACAAAATATACCCTATATCATTATCCTAAGATATAAACATATCCAAGATTAAGAAGAAAATTCAAAATAACTTCCAGTTTTTAAGTGAGGAAAGATAATTTTAAAATGGAGATGTGTTGACTATATGTTCACTCATCATGATTATGGTTGTATTCTGTGTTTATCTATAGCACTTGATATATGAGAGGGGACTCCAAAACACTGGGAATTTATTTGTAAAAAATTGTGTATTTATTCCTATATGTTTAAACTTTAGTCACCTTCAAAGTACTCTCCATTTGATACAATACACCTATTAAGATGCTTTTTACAGTGCTTAAAACAGTTATTTTACTCTTC
>NW_007004966.1:0-820 GCF_000164805.1 Carlito syrichta
ACTGCTTGCAGACTCATCAAAATCTTACCCATGGCAAGTGAGTGATATACTTCAATTGTACAGCTGCATCTGGTAGCAGGCTTTAAGTCAGAATCTGACACTTTTTTCAGTCCACACGTGGCTCACCCATTATATTATTTCCTACTTCTGGCCACACCTCTTTTTTATGATGAGTTGTATAATTATTTTGTATTTTGGTGTAATAATAATAGAAATAAAGTACACAATAAGTGTTGTGCACTTGAATTATCCTAAAACTATCCATCATACTTCCTGGTCCATGGAAAAATTGTCTTCCATGAAACCAGTCCCTGATGCCAAAAAGGCTGGGGACTGCTGCTTTGAGATGGGGTGGAAATAGCAAGAGAACTAGAATTAGAAGTGGAGCCTGAAGAAGTGACTTACTTGCTGCAGTTACATGATAAAACTTGAATGGATGAGGAGTTGCTTCTTCAGGATGAACAAAGAAAGTGGTTTCTTGAAATGGAATGTACTCCTGGTGAAGATGCTGTGGTCATTGTTGAAGTAACATCAAAGAATTTAGAATATTACTTAAATAAATATTGGTAAAGCCACAGCAGAGTTTGAGGACTAACTCCAATTTTGAAAGACGTTCTGCTGTGTATAAAATACTATCAAACTGCATTGCATACTACAGTGAAATAATTTGCAAAGGGAGGAATTAATTGAAGCAGCAGATTTCAATGCTGTCTTACTTTAAGACATTACTACAGTGAGCCTTCAGCAACCACCATCCTGATTGATCAGCGGCCATCATTAACATTGAGGCAAGACCCCCCCCAACCCCCCAGCAAAAGAA
>NW_007004967.1:0-607 GCF_000164805.1 Carlito syrichta
AAGTGACTGGAATCGGGAGTCATGTAGGTGTGGGAGACACTGAAGAAAGGGAGGCTGTGACCCCCCAACAACAAGGGAATATCAGATGGCACGACTTCAGATGAGGAGCAGAGGCTTCTTATGTCAGGTCTTGGCAGGTAGAGGAAGCCATGACTAAGGTATCAATGCTTCCAAAATTGTTGAGAGTAACACAATCGCAGAATGACAGATATGGCACGAAACTCAATGAAAGAAGGGGTTTTGAACACAGGTTTTGTACATGGGTAAAAGAATAAGCCTTGGGAACCTGCAGGCTTTGCAGCATGATGAGAAGGACATCATCCCTGTTCTGCAGTCATGGAGGGCTTTCCATGAAACACAGCGGGCGTGCATTCCCTTGTCTGAGGGTGGTGTCAGGTGAGGCCACTTCCCTGTTATTTGCCAGCCTCCTACACACCGCCTTGACGTTGATACATTACCTTTTAATGGATAAACTCATTGAACAGTCAAGGTGGCAGAGCTAAGTAAACACACCGAGCGTTTTATTACTCATTAGAGATATTTGGTCATTTGTAAGGTTGGCATGTTGCTGTGTTTTTCTCTTCCATTTTCTTCAGCTAAGTCATAA